>NC_060280.1:6139472-6160795 GCF_021613505.1 Equus quagga
GGGGGGGGGGGGGGGGGGGGGGGGGGGGGGGGGGGGGGGGGGGCACGTGAGCCACAGGTAGAATAGATGGCAATGAGGCCAGGAGAGGCACAGGAGGCCCTGGGAGACCACGATGAGGATGTTTTATCAATTAAATGGGAATCCATTGGAGAGCTTTAGAGAGATGGGTGCCACGATTTGATTTACATTTTAAAGGAGTCATTATGTCTTTTGCGCTGTACAGATTCAGAAGGGGTGAAATAGAATGACGGTTTCAGAGGCAAGTATAATAGTTTAAGAAGTTTCAAAAGGTTTAATTTTACAATTTTGTTGGATTTTGTGAGATCCAAACCTTTCATGAGTTCTTCAGTTCCACAGAGACCCTGCCTCATTTATTTCTTTCAAAGAAATTTCAATGTATAGCAAGGAAAGTCCTATTTAGCAATCCTTTGTAAAGGGGTAGTGGAGGGCAAAGAATTAAAACGTCTATTAGGTCTTGAAGCTTTGAAGTTGGGATAAAGAAAGATTGAAAAGGAGAGTAAATGCTCTCTTTCCCAAATGAGAATAAAAATCTCATTTGAAAAAAGATATGGAAGCTAATAGTATCATTTCTACCATAAAATTTAAAATATGATTCTTTTGATTGTTTTATCAGTTTTAAAGCTCTCATTTTTTCCTATAAATAATGTCAAATGAAACTTGCAACTTTAAAATTGTACTCCTATGTCTAATCAATTAAAAAAATTCCATTTCTCTTCAGAATTGTATGCTAACGAACACAGAGTAAAATTAAAGAAGAATAATATTGTAATTGCTAATTTTGAAATTTCACATTAAAATAATAAGCATACCCAATCATGCTATCTTTTTACCAATATTTCAAAAATGAAAAGGAAATGACAACTGTCAAAATATAGGGAGAGAGAGTTTCATAGAAAAATCACTTTGCTATGTTTCTCATTTTTCTGTTATTTTTTCTACATTTAGTGAATGTGGAAAACTTCAACACAAGCAACACTTATATGTGGTTCAGGGTTTGAGAAACAGATTTAACCTCAACTGGTCTCTCTTCCTCATTTACAAGTTGGGGAAAATGACATTTATTCTCAAGGTTGGCATCACAGTGAAATGAGATGATGTATGCAGCCCAACTCAAGAAGTAAATGGACCTTGCTCAACAATGTGAATCATTTTCTGGCCCCTTCAGTGTGATAACACGGTACGATTGAAAGAGCTGTGTTAGGTTATCTCAGGCTAGAATGCCTTTAACACTCAGTTGTATGAACTTGGGAAAGCTACATCATCCCATTGAAGTTCTCGTTTCTCGACTACAAAGCAAGCAAAATGATGACCACTTAAGAGAGTTGTTAAAGGGTTAACTTAAACAAAAAATATATATTGTTTCCTATATGGACATTTTTTGCACATAGTTAAGAGATTGAGCACAATTAAGCTCAAGGGAATTCAATTAAGTGTAGTATCTTTCCTCTTACCCCTTCCTCAACCTTCTATCAAAGTTTCTGCTTTATAATAATAAATGTATAAGAGCAGAAAAGGCACCATGCAAGTATTTTACTTTTTACAATCCCTGATGTCAACATATTAACTATTGTCTTCAAGTGTGTTGACATTATCAAAAGGTTTGCTATTGTTTATCCTTCAAGTATGTGTTTTTTTGGTTCTCATCGTTTTTCTTTTTATGATTCAACAGGGGAAGTAAAAAGTTTCTTCAATCAAGCATCTTGCCTTCTTGAGAAATATTCCCTCTTTAGATGTTTTTTCCTTCCCGTTTGCCTCTATGTTTTTTAGAAGGGCCTGTGTCAAAAATCCTTATTCGGTTCTTTTGTTTTTAATTTATTTTTAACCATATTTTCCACCTCAAAAAATGAAGATTGATAATTTTGTTAATTTGATTTTTGTAATAAGGCAGATAGAGTGGTTTATCAAGTTTTCATCACCAGTTTCTGTTTGAATTTGATTTTATGCTCTCTGCCTATTGCCTTAATCCTGTTTTTGTGTTTATTACACTGTTCTACATTGCAAAAGAGACTAGTTTAACCTCTTACGACTTTGCTCAAACACATTTAGATAACCCAGAATAATTAAGTTTAAATGTAAAGCAAGCAACCAGAAATTCTAGTATGCAGGAAATATATGTATCAACGGGAAAATAAGCAAAATTAAGAAAAAAATCAATTTCTACCCCCCCAGCTCATTTATTTGAGAATGAGAAAGTTTTCAGGCTAGAAATAAGAATAGTATTAGACTATTCTAATGGGAAATAAATGGAATCAAGAGCTATGTTGCTTACAACATGATTGCATTTTGAGTGAATTTTTTATTGATACAGCTATGTACCAAATGGAATTTTAACTTTTAATTTATTAAAATACTGTACTGATACTTATTACAATTCAGAAAAAGTCAAAAAATGGATTGACAAAAAGTAATTGGCAAAAAAATAGAGAGGAACGAGAAAAATCACAAGATGGAATACTAGATGCTTAGCTAACAATGACTGAACCCAGTTGCGGAGAGTATCTTGTAACTGTTAGACTCATATGCAGGACAAGACATGTGAGTTGTGATACAGATTAACCGCCTACTCTCCTGGTAACCCCAGGCAAATCCACTTCTTCTTTGACCCTTAATTTTCTCATCTTTAAAGTGAAAGAGTAAATGTGCTACAATCTACAGTGTCATCTACCTTGAAAATTATGAAATTATATTCAACAAATATTATTAAATATATGCTAAAGGCAAACATTTTGCTAGATAATTAAGTTAAAGTTTTCATGCCAAATAATCATCAATTTCTAATAATCTTATGGAAGAGAAGAAGTCTTACAAAAGTAACTAAGAAAACCTAGACAAGTCCTCACATAGGCTTTGAGACCGGCTCTAACACTGGTATAAACCAAGAAGTCTGGAGACACCATTGTGAGTTTGGTGGTGAAGTTTATCATGTAAACAGTCATAATCGCATGGATTAGACTGAGCTCTGTATTGGTATATAATTGATTTGGCATCTCTTTATCATACATTTCAGCACACTTTGTATTTTCAATTTCTTTCCCTTAAATTAATAAACTATCCCTTATTTCTGATGAGAAAATAAGATTGGAGTAGCATTATGACATACTCACTCTAAATTCACATGTTATATGACAGATATCCAGTGAGAAAGCAGCCAATTGATTCAAAGACTTTGGAACTTATGCATCTGCTCTGCAATACCTAGAGGCAAGGCTGTTTCTTAAAAAATGCCACTGTCAGAGTGCTGTGTACAAAGACCACCTGTTCAGATGGCCTGAAGAAGTGATTCCCAAAGTGATGAGAGTATGTGGTCTCTGCCCAATATGGCAAAATGTGAAAGACCTATGGAATTTTTTTTTAATCAAGCATCTGCCAACAACTTATGTGAGCCTGCAAATGTCACGCAGTAAACATGGCATTATAGCAAACAAGGATTTTGCAAATCTCTGCCAGAATTCAGTTTAACTGGCCAACCTGGCACAAGTTTCTCTTCTCTGCTCCAGGATTTACTACCTTATTACTTTCTACAGAGTCTCTCCTCGTGTTGTCCCTAGACAATATTCTGCCGATGAATAAACCCCCTTGGTCAGGGATGGGCAAGCAAGTGTAACAACGGAAGACTGAGCAGGGCTCCCAGTGCTAAGCAAAAACCAGTGCTGCTTTGCATTTCCTCAGTGCATTAAGAGAAATTAAATGTTTTTTACCTCTAGGAGTTGAAAACATTATAAGATCCATTTAAATCAAGCATTAAGTCTTAATCCCTAAGTTAAAATAAAATGCACAATTTGTTTAATTGTGGATATGCTATTAAACACTGTGAGAGACATTTACAAGCTGGAGGAAATGGGATGGGGGAAGGTATATTCTTTTCTTCCTTTGTTCGACTTCGATGTTATCATTTAAGTAAAACTACTGAGAACAACGCCATTTTAAAGTAAACATACTTCAAACTGAAAATGCAATGTTTCCCTATGTTCTTGATGATCCGTTTCAAATGTTCTAAGTCCATTAAACAGGATCAAAGGACCAAGGCTAATTTCCATGTTCCTTGACGAGGGTACAGGCACATATGGAACTTGGAAACGTATCTAAGAATGAGCATGACTCCTGACACCAGCCTGGGAAACTCGTCCATGGCTCACGAATCTTCACCATTAAAATTCCACACCAAGATTTTTGTGAGAACTAACAACTGTGATACATGTATATATATGTTTATATATATATATATATATATATATAGTCATAATAAACTTTAAAGGCATCAATATCAGTGTTTCTTAAAGCATGAACACAAAATATTTATCAAAGAATAATGTCTATTTTTTAAAATGTTTTAGGTTCCTGAGCCCTGCCCTGGACTTACCACATCCTAATAGGAAAGAATGGAACCTGTGTACATGCTTTCTTAAAACATCTGAAACATATTTTTAACCATAAAGTTTGAGAACTATGGTTTTATATTTTATAGATGAAGGGAAATTCGGAATGTTGAAGCCTCTAGTCCAAAGTAACACAATTAGGAATCAGCAAAAGTGGGATTAAATGGATGTCCTCTTGAGTCCTGGCTAGGCCACTGTCTCCCTCTATATGACTGAGTTTCAGACGTGACCAACAGGGGTCAGATGGCTCCCTTTGCTCGTTGTTCACAGAGCAGCGCGCTCGGGTGTGCTCCTCTTGCATGAGGAAGCACCTGGTACAGTCACTGGCATACAAACAGTTCTCAGGATCATTTTGTTCTGTGATTTTGTTTTTCCTTAGTCAAAGATAGCTCCCTCATACTGAATGTCAGTAAATTCATGTATTTATTTACTTGTTTGTTTTCCCAAATGAGGTCGAACAGGATAGCTGAGTGATCTCGAGGGAAGACAACCATGCTGGTTTTAATTTGAAACAGGGACCAGATTTGTCTTGTGCTTCTGTTCAGAGTCAGAAGCAATCATTTTCTACTGAGAAATCAGATATGCTATCAGCTTGCACTGAGGTCCCTGATGGTCACTGAATCCTGGAATTGACAGTCTCTTTAACCTTACCTAGCTCTGTCCCCCTTCAACAATGCTTCAGGGCCTGAAAACATCCCATAATGCTATGTATTTTTTATTATTCAATAATACATTCTCTTATTATAGCCTCTCCTTGACCCTTCAAAGAGTAACATGAAATATAAGAAAATAAAAATAGATGAAATAGTAGCTGATGCATCTACTCAAAACAGCCATTTAAGATCACATTATAAAATACAGATCATAAAAATAAATTGCAGAAACTAGCATTTACCAAGTGCTTACCACGTGACAGGGGCTAGGTGCATTTATCTCATTTAACCTCCCGCTCTCCAATGACCTATTGCAAGTATCCCCACACACATACACTTAAAAGATAAACTGAGGTTTGGTTACCCAGCCAAAAAAGCAACATTTGAACTCAGATTTTTTGTGCCTTCCAAATTCTTCCACGACTTATACACCCTTGAGTATTTTTGTAACTTAACCACTCTGAGTTAGCAGGGAACAAGTATGTGTCTTTTATTCACATACTCTGAGTCTTCCTGCCTAGATCTCTGTGGTCCGTGACTTTGTCATGAGCAGAGCTGAGGTTCGGTGCCTTGTCGGCAAATGCAGCCCATGTTTGTGTTACCACGGGAAGCGGTAAAAGGACTCCAGAGACAGACTCTGTGTTCAACTCCCACACCATGATTTTTAATATGAGGCTGTAGGCACATTCCTTAATCTCGCTGAACATCTATTTTCCTTACCACATCCCGGGGTTGTTGTGAAGCACAGAGGAAACAGTTTGCATAAAGCAAAATGCCCAATGGAGTAATGCCTGAGCGTGCAGTAGTGACGTGTTATTATTACAGTTACTGCTACACTCAGCATCAGACTTGTGACCTTAGGCACATTACTGGGTGGAAATCTAGGCTCCCCATTAAAACTTTGTTGACTTGAGTGTGGATGGGGCCCAGTTATTTTCTGTGGTGGTTTGGCTGGAATAGAAAGATTATTCTATATAATTTTCTGTCTTGCTAGGCTATTCCTTTTCTGGTGCTATGAATAGAAGAGCCGATGTGATGTGATTTGTAATAAGAAATATACATTTGGTCTTTGTCCCTGTTTCTGGCACAGAGCTGCCAAAAGCCTTGGAATTTCTTAAGTGATAAAAGCAGTAAAGGTGTCTTGATATTCTTAACAACTCCCTTTCCACCACACCTGAGTTTATGTTAATGCGCTGACTTTTGGAAAGCACCTAAGGATGGGGCTGGTTTCCAGAGGAAGCAACCAGTTGATTAGAGGGTTGGAACTTTCAGTTCCATGCCCGTGACCTCAGAGGAGGGGAGAGGGGCCAGAGGCTGAATCTCTGACTGATGGCCAGTGATTTAATCAATCGTGCCTCTGTAGTGAAGTCTCCATAAAAACCCAAAAGGACAGTGTTCGGTGAGCGTCCAGGTTGCTGAAGCAGAATGCTTCCGCGTGCCACCATGCTGGCGCTCCAGGAAGACAGAAGCTCCTTTCTTTGGGACCTGGCTCTGTGTATCTCTTCACCTGGTTGTTGTGTTCCAACACAGTAGCGTAGTTAGTAAACTGGTTTCCTGGGTCCTCTGAGCCACTCCAGCAAATTGAAGAATCCAAGGAGGAGGTCCTGGGAACCTCTGATTTATAGCCAGTCAGTCAGAAGTACCGGTAACAACCTGGACTTGCGATTGGCATCTGAAGTGGACAGTCTTGTAGGACTGAGACCTAAACTTGTGGAATCTAATGCTATCTCCAGGTAGATAGTGTTGGAATGGAGTGGAATTGTAGGACACCTAGCTGGCATCAGAGAGTTGTTTGCTGGGGTGGGGAACGCCGCCCCCCCCCACCCCTGCCACACACACACACACACACACACACACACACACATTGTAATTGAGCGCAGAACCCTTAGCTGACTTTTGCTGGATGTTTTTCTTCCTTCCTTCCTTCCTTCCTTTTCTTTCTTTCTTTCTGTCTAATTAAATAAAAGTTAAAATTTAAATTATTAGCATGAATTTTACTGTTCATCTTGATTTGCTCCAGTTTTACATGCAAATGTAAGAACTTTTAACTTGTACACAGAATCACCAAAATTACACATTTCATATTTTGTAGTTTACACAGGCAGATGTATCTTATTCTTATCAGAGTGAAATACTGGACAAAACTAACTCAACTGTTTTTACTTTCATTTAATTCTCAATATATGCACACTCTACCAACATGCTCGACTTTTGGCTTATGGATGAGGAGGGAAAGACTGAAGACAGAAGATCCTGAGGGTTGCTCTGTCTTTTCCTTTCCTTCTACATCATCATTTTCAGCCTAAGCGATTGGCTAATACAAAGTATAATGAGTAACAAAGGCTAGGATAGGATTCCTGGTTGTTTGTATTTCTTAGAACATAATTTTTTTTCATTTTGTGTTTGACGCACATTCTAGATTGAATGGAAAGTGTGGCCTCTGGGGGCTGTGTGTGCCCCTTCTTAGTGAGTCACAGACATAACGTGCTTACCTTGTACTCACTTTTAATTCTGGATAAACTTCCCAGCAGCCTGAGTCAACCAGCATTTTGCGCTTGGAGATCACAGATGGGCTGATAAGGAATAGTGTTTATTCTAAGCACATTTTCTCCTGCTACACACACTCCATTATCCCGTCAGATTTCACTTATAAAACAAAGCTGAAATTATTACAATTTTTAAGACAGTGACTGCAGAAGCATGGGGCCTTCTAAATAAGAGCCCTGTGCAAAAGGTACTGGTTGCATGCACATGAAGTTGTCCTTTTCCCTAAAGTCACTCAGTTACGCACAAACTTTGACAAATCTCTTCTGTCTCCCTCATTAGTCCAAAGTCCTTAGCTTGCATTCCAAGGCCCTCTACAAACTAGTCAAACTCTCTCACTCTACACCCTTGTGCTCTGTACACTCTACATTACTGAATGTAATCCTGACATTTCCTGCCTCTGCAGACTTGCTCACATAGGCATAGACACACCCGCCTCTCAAAGTAAGCATCAGCGTGCCCTCTGGTTTGAAGCCCTCCTGCCTTCTCCTTCCTTTTGCCCCAAGAAAGTAAATGACACTTTCCTTAAACTGTGGAATATTTTATGTTTACTTCTGGTTAATCTTGTATCATTAGTGTACTTATGTAATTATCTGAGATTTGATAGTAATCACTGATTGACTCATTTTTTAAAAATCTTCTTTGGCAGTTGGCTTGAAAGAAAAAGGCTGAATGGGTAATTTATGTTTGTTCTCTGTCTCATTTCCCTGGCTGCAACCTGATTCCTTTTCAAGCATCCACAGTTTCAAGAGACTGTTTCAATTTGTGAACTCTACGGAAGCTCTAGTTCCGACTGTTCCATGTGCTCATCATTACTCCTTCTTTCTCAAGTCCAAGCAGGGTAGACCTATGACCTTGACTCTGCCAAAGTCCTGGGAGTAAAACTATCACATTTCCTTCATGTGGGAAAAATATAGGCTTCCGCTCCACATTTAAAAAAAATCCTCTTCTGTCATTTTAAGGTAGAAAGTCTCTCTTCTTTCGGTATGAGGTAGTGTGATGCCTCTATAACATGGGTTTTATTTACTTTCAGGGCAGAATACCGCAGAATCACATCCTGACTGCTTCATATTTCAGCAGCTTGCATGCAGCGGGTGTAGGAATGAGCAGGTGGCTGAGCCTGCCTGTCAGCCACGCATCTCCTGAGAGCCCACATTCACAAAGGCCTAAAGACCTTCTAAAGGAGTTCACTGCGTACTTCACATCCAAAAGGCATTTGCTTTCTCATACTTGAAGGTAAAATATTCAGGTGGTTTACATTGTATATATGAATAGAAAATTTCAAGGTGGCATGCTCATTAGCACTGTGCGAGTGTTTGTGTCACTGGTTCGCATTGAGTGCCATTAAGCTCTTTTTACAATTAATCTTACATCTTTAGAGTCAAACACGGTGATACTTGGGTTTTCTTCCATGCTGGATTCAGCCTGAAAAGCCTCATTGTTTCCAGCATCACACTATGAAGATTTAATAAAAGAAAATTACAAAAATAATGAACACAAAATAGAATTAGTTTCAACGCCTAGATATGTATGGTTGATGTAAAATATGATACAATTGCAAACAAAAACTGAAGCTAAAGTATATATTTTATATATTCAGAAAAATTGAATGGTGCACATTATAAAATTCTTATCTTTGAAATTAAATCTTATAATTTTGGCTCAAATTTGAACCAAGGGTGTTCAATGAAATTTGTAGCCACCCCTGACACAGGAAGGGTTAATAATCACTGGAAAAAGCTTGCCAACAAACTGTGACCCGGAGGTGAGAAGGCCCGTTAGCCAATGACGGGTAAGACCCCCTGGGGGGGCAACCTAAGCCAGGCGGCGGCCGCCCGGGGGCACAGATGGAGAAACGATATCGATATCGGGAGCAAGAGGGACCGTTGCCTAAGAGACCTTGCCTGCTCTGAGATAAAAATATAGGAGCACAGCAACAACATGATAATATCAAAACAGAGGCTAAGGGAGGGCTCCTTGAGAAATCACTAAGAATTCTTGGCATTCGCTAATTACTTCATCCAGAACACCTGTGTATGTTTAACAGCTGTAAGCTATGTATATCTTGAAACACTGGCTATAATAAACTCAGAGTGGCCATCAGCCCTCTCAGCATCTATCCTGATGTGTATATTGGATTGCGACACCGACAAAATTATATTCCAAATGAGATTATTTCATTATTTGCATAAATTAATTTTATCACAGGCCTCTGTTCTTTTGTCGTTTTGTAACCCCCAAAATACCGAGGACACAGTTACTGTTCAAATATTTCTTTTTAAATTAAAGGATAGAATAATTTATACTATTTCATAGAAATACACTTAAGAGATCACACTCACAGCTATGCTTCACCAACAAATCAATCTGTGATCTACAAACACATTCCTTTAATGAATCTTAAAGAAAAAAATTGCAACATTTTTCAGCTTTTCCTAGTGAGAGCATGTGATGACCAATGGCTGGGAATATGTAGTTCTATGGTGAAAATATTTCTGTTAGCCTTATAAAGACTGACAGAACACACTGAGATTTCTCAAACCTGCTAGCTCTCATCCCATGCATAAAAAACAATCTTTTTTATAATAGTAGGACTAATTCCAAAGAAAGTATACATTTTGGTTCATGTACAGTTATATTGCCAAGTATAAATTAATTACACGCTATTTTCCTTAAGTAAGTGGTATATTGTTTGAATACTTTTTAATTTTTTTTAAAAAAAAAGTAGTGGACCATATCCCAGCAAAAAAAAAATGTGTGCACAAATGAACACTTAGAAGAAACTCACGACCCCCAGGAGCATGTTCCCCTGTCCCCCACCGAGGAAATTGATGAAGTCTTAATACTAGGATTTTGGCAGAATGAAGCATATAGATCTATCCTCATTGCAGTTGTAAAACAGCAAATGACACTGATCATCAATGCAAATTAATTTGAAATAAATGGATCTACTCCAAAAGAGCATCATATAATTCTGTCTCTATGGAACATTCTTTCATTTAGTGAAAAGAACGTTGCAAAATTCCTTAGACCCTGCTATCCGTGATTTATCCCAACATTCAGGACTTTGAGCAGAAATTGGAAGGTAGGATGTGGGAGTCACAATAGATGCTATTTTAGAAGTTTGTTGTTCTGGGTCTTCACCATCTTTCTGAAGACAGGAGAAAAAATATTGACTTGACTACTACAATTTATTTCCCATTCAAGGCCTGACTCCTCAGAACTCCTCAGTTATGAAGTCTCGGAGCGGCAGTGGTGTTGTAGTGCCTGAGTTTTTTCCCATAAAGTTCTCTTTTTTCTCTTGTCTCACCAATGGGAGGATTGACCAGTCAGGTCAGGGTGGGATACAGGCCCACTCTCAAATATTTAGCTTAATAGAGAGATTTTCCGATAAGGCTTCATCTTGGAACTTCTATTGACCTAAATGCTTTGACACTTCTTTGTCACTGGCACTTTGCCTGGGGCTACTCTTCAGGGGCTGCTGGTAGCTCTGTGTCCTGAGGGCAATGGTCTGGGGCTCGAGAAGCCTGATTATACTATTAGCTCTGCCCATCATTCACTGTGAGCTTTCTCTGCCAGTGATTTTCCTCATTTATAAAATAAACTAGATTAAATGAAGTCCACGACTCACTTAAGCATTGTATAGGCTGCATTTGGCGTCTCGCATGTCTCCTTCTGTTCACACACCCAAGATTGTATAGTGCATAGGTGTGGGTTTTGTCTGTGGTATCCCCCCGTTTACACACACCGAATGTCTCAGAAGCAGCTGGCAGCAGGATGAGAACATGGGACTCAGAGTTTCCAATGTCGTGCTTTCCATATGGCAGCCACCAGGCACATGTGGCTATTTTGCAATTTTACTAGTGCAACTGAGGAATTGAATTTTAAATTCTGTTTAATTTTAATGAATTTAAATTTAAAAACTGCTACTCAGTTCATTTGTTGGAAAACTTAAGCATCTTTGAAGCAACTTGGGCATCTGAATTACCTTTTTCAACTTTAAATTTTAGGAAATTTAAATACAGATTAAGTATACAGATAAAATTTAGCATTCAAATTGAGATGTTCTTTTAGTTTAACACCAGATTTTGATGACTCAGAACAAAAAAGAAGGTAAAATATCTCAATAATTTTTATATTGACTCTGCTGAAATGATAATATTTTGGATATTGGGATAAATAAAGTATACATTAAAATGAATTTCATCTATTTAGTTTCAGTGAGTTTTTTTTTTAAGATAAGGCTACTAATAAATTTGAAATTACAGTTGTGGCTCTCCTATTTCTCTTGGCTGGTGCTCTTCTAAGGAAAGACAAACGTCGAGGTTGCTCGTGTCTCTGGTTCTGGGCATGTTCGGATTTGATTCCCAACATTGAAGATTTCTCCGTCCTTGGATTTCCTCTTTTCCTTAAGTAGCTCCACATGGTAGGGAGTGGCACTGTTGTGGAGGACACAGGTTGGCATCAATACTGACTTGAGATTCCACAGTTATAATACCAATTATTAATATTCATAAAGTTTAGGAATATTTTTCTTTGGATGATCTAATCTTATTCCTAATATAACATAGTGGGGAGAAAATCTCACTATTTTGTTTATATAGATGAGAAGAATGAGTCTCAGAAACGTTAATGACACACTCAAGGACAGACAGCAAATAAGTGATGTCATAGAATCCAGTCCAGAGACCCTCAGTTACCCCTCACAGTTTGAATGTTAAAGTGACCTCACATCTTCCCAACCCCCCCGACCTGTTCTGAGTGCTCCGGAATCCCCAGATAAACGGAAATTCACTGCAACGAATGGCGAAGTGTTCGGGCTTTGCTGTGAGAGTTTGAGGCGGGGTCCATGACTTACTAGACTGTTGGCTCTTGGCAAATATCCGTATTTGTAACTTCTCTCTGAGTTCATTTCTTTTTATATTCTTTAATTGTTGTAAAAAAAAAACCCCACATAATATCTACCCCGTCAACAAGTCTTTAAGTGTAGAGTACGCATTTGCTTACTGTAAGCACAATGTCGTACAGCAGATCTCTACAACTTCTTCGTCCAGCGTGCCTGAGCCTCTACACCCATGGAACAGCATCTCCCCACCTCCCCACCCACAGGCCCTGGCAGTCACCGTCCTGCTTTCTGCCTGTGTGAGTTTGATTCTTTAGATAGCTCCTAGAAGTGGGATCAGGCCGTGTTTGTCCTTCTGTGACGGTCTTACTTCACCGAGCATGATGTCCTCAAGGTTCATCCATGTTGTAATATATGACAGGACTCCTTTGTAAAGTTGGGATAACAGTAGTGCACATTCTAGATTAATTGTGAAGACCAAATGAACAACACAAGAATAACTGTGAAGACCAAGTGAACAACACAAACCCTGCAATGCATTAAGGGATCATTTTACCTCAGCTTTTAATACTTTTAATAATAAATTCTAGGTAATGTGGAAAACAACTGACAAACTGCTTTGCACAGGGCAAAAAGAAGAAGGCACATTCCAAGAGTCAGAGGGTGTGCCCTCAGTCTGACAAAGGAACAAGAAGGCCTAATATCCCTCTCAGCTTGAATAAACTTCAGGCAGGCTTCATCCTGACTCTAGGATCCTCACCTCCTTTTGCTTAGAGCATTTACTTTAGAAAACTTGTAATTGTAAATTATTTCCCTGCTCCTTTGAGACATGAGTAAAATTTTTTTTTTGGTTTTCATCATTTTATTTTTTCGATTATTTTACTGAGATCATTATGGTTCATAACGTTGTGTAATTTTGGATGTATATTCTCAGTTTCTGTATAGACTTGATTGTGCTCACCAGCAATAGTCTAATTTTTATCCGTCAATGTACATATGTGCCGTTTTACTCCTTTTGCCCACTCCCAGCCTCCTTCCCCTCTGATAACCACTAATCTGTTCTCTTTTTCCATGTATTTGTTTATCTTCCACATATGAGTGAAATCATACAGTGTTTGTCTTTTTCTGTCTGGTTTGTTTCAATTAACATCATACTCTCAAGGTCCATCTATGTTGTTGCAAATGGGATGATTTTGTCTTTTTTGTGGCTGAGTAGTATGCCATTGTATATGGAGATTTTATATATATATATACCACATCTTCTTTATCCATTCATCTGTAGAAGGACACTTGGGTTGCTTCCATGTCTTGGCTATTGTGAATAATGCTGTAATGAACATAGGGATGCGTAAGTCTCTTTGGATTATTGATTTCAAGTTATTTGGTTAAATAACCAGTAGTGGGATAGCTGGATCATATGGTTTTTCTATTTTTAATTTTTTTGAGAAATCTCCATATTGTTTTCCATAGCGGCTGCACCAGTTTGCATTCCCACAGCAGTGTATGAAGGTTCCCTTTTCTCCACATATTCTCCAACATTTGTTATTTTTTGTCTTGGTAATTACAGCCATTCTGACAGGCCTAAGGTGATAGCTCATTGTAGTTTTGATTTGCATTTCTCTAATAATTAGTGATGTTGAACATCTTTTCACATATCTGTTAGCGATCTGTATATTTTCTTTGGAAAAAATGTCTGTTCGTATTTTATGCCCATTTTTTGAGTGAGTTGTTTGCTTTTTTGTTGTTGAGTAGTATGGGTTTTTTATATATTTTGGATATTAACCCCTTGTTGGACATACGCTTTGCAAATATTCTTTCCAGTTGGTGAGCTGTCTTTTCATTTTGTTCGTGGTTTCCCTTGCCTTGCAGAAGCTTTTTAGTCTGATGTTAGTCTCATTCATTATTTTTTTCTGTTGTTTCTCTTTCCTGAGTGGACATGGTATTCGAAAAGATGCATGTTAAAGAGTTTACTGCCTATATTTTCTTCTAGTAGTTTTACTGTTTCATTACTTACTTCATTATTTACTTTCATTATTTACTTGTCTTACATTCAAGTCTTTAATTCATTTTGAGTTTATTTTTGTGTATGGAGCAAGATAAGGGTCTACTTTCAATCTTTTGCATGTGGCTGTCCAGTTTTCCAAACACCATTTATTGAAGAGACTTTCCTTTATTCATTGTATGTTCAGAAACAATTTGCATATCCCCAGGACAAGGTCTACCAGTTAACATGTAGGTTCATAAAATCTAGTCCTTAAGTTATTGATAAATAGCAAGTCAAACAAAATACTTCCCCTGTATGAATATATAGATGTTGTGTTGGCTTTGTAGACAATGAATCACTGTTGTTCGCCTTAAATTTTAGATAAACTTTCTTAACATCATGACTTATAATTTAAAATAAACTGAAACCTCTTCTGTCATTCTTATTTGCATATTACTAAGAGAAGAAGTAATTTGAAAACATAGTGGTGGGGCCGGATCCAAAGATTGAGGAACTATTCCAGATGGAAGGATACTAGGCATGACAAATGGGTGCAATATCTGACGTTGGATGGAATCGTTTTTTTATAGTTAACATCGTTGGAACAAATGTCACAGGAACTTGGGGTGAAAGATGTATAAGTCTTCTTTGTACTATTCTGACAACTTTTCTGTAAGTTTGAAATTGGCTCAATGAAAATTAAACAGTAATAGTAATAATAACTGAGAATGAGAAGACATGGCTAGCATCTCAGGCTCTGAAGCCAGAGAGACACAAGTTCAAATCCTTGTTCTACCCCTTACATAGTTGTGTTACCTGCAATAGGCTCATAACACCTCTGTGCCCCAGATTCCTCATTTGTAAAAGAACAATGCCAGACCTACCTCATGAAGTTATTTTAAAGATTAAGTGATAGGAGGTATACACCAATGCAGGCACATCAAAAGTGCCCAATAGATATGAGAATATATGAAGCAACGAATTCATTTAATTTTCACTCTCATATCTTTACTAGAATTACTATAATCTATTAAGTAGTGTTCACATAAGACAATGAGGAGAAGTGTTTTGATGGCCTACACTTGGTTCAAAAGACCCTGATTTAGGTTTTCATTTTTTTTGCTTAGAATAAGGGTATAATAGCAGTTACTCTGTTTTGTGGTGATAACCTTAAAAATGTACGTGTTGTAAAATATTTTTAACACAAAGATCATATAAAGTAAATTCATTATTATTCCTACTACTACTGCTTCTGTTATTGTTGTTGTTGTGGGTGGTATAGTTGTTGTTATTATTTTTTTTTCTTCCTGCTTTTTCTCCCCAAATCCCCCCAGTACATAGTTGCATACTTTAGTTGTGGGTCCTTCTAGTTGTGGCATGTGGGACACCGCCTTAAAGTGGCCTGACGAGTGGTGCCATGTCCGCGCCCAGGATCCAAACCAGCGAAACCCCGGGCCGCCACAGTGGAGCATGCAAACTTAACCACTCAGCCACGGGGCCGGCCCCTGTTGTTATTATTGCCATAGCTTCTTTGTTGACCAAAAGACTTTTTAAAAGATGATATTAGAAAGCTTACAAAGTATTGTATTAAAAACTCTGAGAGAGGAAGAGCCAAGATGGCGCCGTGAGTAGTCCTCTTTGTCTCTCGCCCTTCGAGTCTACAATTATTTGGACACTTATCGCTTGACAAAGGATATCCAGACAGCATCTCAGGACGTCTGAGACACCCACGCGACTATACATCGGAAGGCGGATGGACTTTCCTCCGGGAGGATGTGGAAATAGGTGAGGGCTCTCCGACCCCGATGGGCAGCCTGGTACACGCAAGCGGCTTTCTTCCAACGGACGCCCCCAGAGGATCCACGCACGTCTAGGGCAGGAGCGAGAACACAACAGAGGAGCGACGGTGGAAACAGGTGACCAGAACCCTACCTAAACCCCCTGCAATTACTCCTAAACGCAGAGGGAAACTTTGGAGTTGCACACCTGAGCCCGCGGGGAGAGTCTCTCCCCGCCATTGGCGGGGGGATCCAGCCTGGTGCTCGGAGCGCCCGGAGGGTCCCAGAGAGAGACACGGAGGGCACGGAGATCTCCCAGCTGCCGTTGCCCGCCCCGTGGGGCTAGGGATTGCTGGAGATCTCGGAGAGGACCGGGGCTGGGGGAATTTTCAAAAGGCCGGTCCTGCGACCCGGAGGGGAAACGCCGGAGCTCCGCCCGGGCAGCAGACAAAACTCTCTGTCTGCCATTAGCAGAGGGGCCATGCCCAGCATTCATGGCTCCGGCAGAGGCCGGGAGAGAAGCCCTGAGGGCGGGGCGACCCCCAGCTGCCGTTGCCCACCCTGTGAGGCTAGGGATTGCCGGAGATCTCGGAGAGGACCGGGGCCGGGGGAAGTTTCAAAGGCCGGTTCTGCGATCCGGAGGGGAAGCGCCGGAGCTCCGCCCGGGCAGCAGACAAAACTCCCTGTCTGCCATTGGCAGAGGGGCCACGCCCAGCATTCACGGCTCCAGCAGAGGCCAGGAGGGAAGCCCTGAGGACGGGGCGACCCCCAGCTGCCATTGCCCACCCCGTGAGGCTAGGGATTGCTGGAGATCTCAGAGAGGACTGGGGCTGGAGAGAGTTCCAGAGACCCAGCTTAGTAGCCTAGGGGGAAACCCTACAGGCTCACAGCAGCCTTAGGGAAAGCCTCTGCACAGCACCAGTAGAAGGCACCCAGCTGCCAGCCACAAGGCTGGAAGACCCCAGGGCAAAAGCAGCATAGCTAGGTGTACTAACCACAGACTGTAGAAGATGCCAGTAGCTCTCCTGCAACCTATAGAGGACAAGTGAGATTTGGTGGGTGCCGACAGCAACGGAGCGACAAATATAAGTGATCCCACCCCGGCTGCTGGAAAAGCCCATAACACCGTTGCAGACCCCAAGGAGAGAGCACATCTAGGTGGGCTGCAACAGTAGGCACCTGCAGCCTGAAGCCCCCCTGGGACGGCCCCCACGGCAGAGGAGGGAATCCAAAGGGCCACTGTGGCTACAAAGAGGGGCCCAGGCCCAGTTAGCAACTACGGACAGGATTCCTGGTTGGTGAAATATAAACAGCTGCTCCTCCCACCGCAGCAGCTGAAACAAGTGAAAGGAGCAACTAAACTCTATCTCCATGCGGAGGCACAAATCAACAACATCAAGCAATATGAAAAAATACATTAAATCTCCAGAACAGAAAGAAAGCAACAAATATACAGAAAACAATCCCAAAGAAAATGAGATGTATAACCTAAATGACGATGACTTCAAAACAGCCATCATTAAGATTCTCAATGAGTTAAGAGAGAATTCTGACCAACAACTCAAGGAGTTCAGGAGCTATGTCACAAAAGAGTTTGACACGATAAAGAAGAACCAAACAGAAATATTGGAAATGAAGAACACAATAGAGGAGATTAAGAAAAATCTAGATGCTCTGAACAGTAGGGCCGATAATATGGAGGAAAGAATTAGCAATTTGGAAGATGGCAATATAGAATTGTTGCAGGCAGAGGAGGAGAGAGAAGCAAGACTTAAAAGAAATGAAGAAACTCTCCGAGAATTATCAGACACAATTAGGAGATGCAACGTAAGGATTATAGGTATACCAGAGGGAGAAGAGAAGGAGAAAGGGGCAGAAAACCTATTCAAAGAAATAATGGCTGAGAACTTCCCAAATTTGGTGAGGGAGATGGAACTTCATGTGACAGAAGCCAATAGATCTCCAAACTTTATCAATGCAAGAAGACCAACTCCACGGCATATAGTAGTGAAGCTAGCAACAGTCAACGACAAGGAGAAAATATTAAGGACAGCCAGGCAAAAGAAACTAACCTACAAAGGAACCCCCATCAGGCTATCAGCAGATTTCTCAGCAGAAACTTTACAGGCTAGAAGAGAGTGGAATGATATATTCAAAAATCTGAAGGACAAAAATCTACAGCCGAGAATTCTCTACCCAGCGAAAATATCCTTCAAATATGATGGAGAAATTAAAACTTTCCCAGATAAACAAAAATTAAGGGAGTTCATTGCCACAAAACCTCCTCTTCAGGAAATCCTCAGGAAAACCCTCATTCCTGAAAAATCCAAAAAAGGAAAGGGGCTACAAAACCAAGAGCAGAGGAGATAAGTAGAAGGACAACAACAGAGAGTAGCAGCTCTACATCAGAACAGATTAAACCATGGGACGAGAAACAAAGGAAACTGAAAAAAACCGGAAAACAAGACACAAAATGGGAGTGGTAGGCCCCCACGTCTCAATAATCACTCTAAATGTAAATGGATTGAACTCCCCAATCAAAAGACACAGAGTGGCAGGATGGATCAAAGAACAAGACCCAACAATATGCTGCCTCCAGGAAACACACCTCAGCCCCAAAGACAAACACAGACTCAGAGTGAAGGGATGGAGAACAATACTCCAAGCTAATAATGAACAAAAGAAAGCAGGTGTCGCTATACTAATATCAGACAAGGTAGATTTCAAAGCAAAACAGATAAAGAAAGATAAAGAGGGACAGTATATAATGACAAAAGGGACTCTCCACCAAGAAGACATAACACTTATAAATATATACGCACCCAACACAGGAGCACCAAAATTTGTAAAGCAACTCTTAATAGAACTAAAAGAAGACATCAACGACAATACAATAATAGTAGGGGACCTCAACACACCATTAACACCAATGGACAGAACATCCAGACAGAAAATCAACAAGGAAACAATAGAATTAAATGAAAAATTAGACCAGATGGACTTAATAGATATATATAGAACACTTCATCCAAAAACAGCAGGTTACACATTCTTCTCAAGTGCACATGGAACATTCTCAAGGATTGACCATATTTTGGGAACCAAAGCAAACATCAATAAATACAAGAGAGTTGAAATAATATCAAGCATCTTTTCTGATCATAACGCTATTAAACTAGAAATCAACTACAAGAAAAAAGCAGAGAAAGGTGCAAAAATGTGGAGACTAAACAACACGCTTCTCAACAAACAATGGATCATTGAAGAAATTAAAGAAGAAATCAAATATTATCTGGAGACAAATGAAAATGAGAATACGACATACCAAATCATTTGGGATGCAGCAAAAGCAGTCCTAAGAGGGAAATTCATCGCAATACAGGCTCACCTCACTAAACAAGAAAAAGCTCACATAGCCAACCTCAAACGACACCTAACAGAACTAGAAAAAGAAGAACAAACAAAGCCCAGAGTCAGTAGAAGGAGGGAAATAATAAAAATAAGAGCAGAAATAAACGATATTGAAACAAAAAAGACAATAGAAAGGATCAATGAAACAAAGAGTTGGTTCTTTGAAAGAATTAACAAAATTGACAAACCCCTAGCCAGACTCACCAAGAAAAGAAGAGAGAAAGCGCAAATTAACAAAATCAGGAATGACAGAGGAGAAATCACAACAGATACCAATGAAATACAAGAGATCATAAGAGAATACTATGAAAAACTATATGCCAACAAATTGAACAACTTGGAAGAAATGGACAAATTCCTAGACTCCTACAATCTCCCCAAACTGAATCAGGAAGAAATGGAGAATCTGAATAGACCAATCACAAGTAAGGAAATAGAAACGGTAATCAAAAACCTCCCCAAAAACAAGAGTCCAGGACCAGACGGCTTCTCTGGAAAATTCTACCAAACATTCAAAGAAGACTTAATACCTATTCTCCTCAAACTGTTCCAGAAAATTGAGAAAGATGGAGAACTCCCTAACACATTCTATGAAGCCAACATCACTCTGATCCCCAAACCTGACAAGGACAACACAAAGAAGGAGAACTACAGGCCGATATCACTGATGAACATAGATGCAAAAATCCTCAACAAAATTTTGGCAAACCGATTACAGCAATACATCAAAAAGATTATACACCATGATCAAGTGGGATTTATACCAGGGACACAGGGATGGTTCAACATCCGCAAGTCAATCAACGTGATACACTACATCAACAAAATGAAAAACAAAAACCACATGATCATCTCAATAGACGCAGAGAAAGCATTCGACAAGATCCAACACCCATTTATGATAAAAACCCTCAGTAAAATGGGTATAGAAGGAAAGTGCCTCAACATAATAAAGGCCATATATGATAGACCCACAGCCAACATCATACTCAATGGACAAAAGCTGAAAGCCATCCCTCTGAGGACAGGAACAAGACAAGGGTGCCCACTTTCACCACTCCTATTCAACATAGTACTGGAGGTGCTGGCCAGAGCAATTTGGCAGGAAAAAGAAATAATAGGAATCCAAATAGGTAACGAAGAAGTAAAACTCGCGTTGTTTGCAGACGACATGATCTTATACATAGAAAACCCCAAAGAATCCACAGAAAAACTATTAGAAATAATCAACAACTACAGCAAAGTAGCAGGGTATAAAATTAACGTGCATAAATCAGTAGCATTTCTATACACTAACAATAAACTAACAGAAAAAGAACTCAAGAACTCTATCCCATTCACAATCGCAACGAAAAGAATAAAATACCTTGGGATAAACTTAACCAAGGAAGTGAAGGATCTATACAATGAAAACTACAAGACTTTCTTGAAAGAAATTGACGATGACATAAAGAGATGGAAAGACATTCCTTGCACATGGATTGGAAGAATAAACATAGTTAAAATGTCCATACTACCTAAAGCAATATACAGATTCAATGCTATCCCAATCAGAATCCCCAGAACATTCTTCACAGAAATTGAACAAACAATCCTAAAATTCATATGGGGGAACAAAAGACCACGAATTGCTAAAGCAATCTTGAGCAAGAAAAACAAAGCCGGCGGAATCACAATCCCCGATTTCAAAACATACTACAAAGCTACAGTGAT
>NC_060280.1:6175795-6316785 GCF_021613505.1 Equus quagga
ATCACTGTAGCTTTGTAGTATGTTTTGAAATCGGGGATTGTGATTCCACCGGCTTTGTTTTTCTTACTCAGGATTGCTTTAGCAATACATGGTCTTTTGTTGCCCCATATGAATTTTAGGTTTCTTTATTCAATTTCTGTAAAGAATGTCCTTGGGATTCTGATTGGGATAGCATTGAATCTGCAGATTGCTTTAGGTAGTATGGACATTTTAACTATGTTTATTCTTCCAATCTGTGAGCATGGAATGTCTTTCCATCTCTTTATGTCGTCATCAATTTCTTTCAAGAAAGTCTTGTAGTTTTCATTGTATAGATCCTTCACTTCCTTGGTTAAATTTATCCCAAGGTATTTTATTCTTTTCATTGCGATTGTGAATGGGCTTGAGTTCCTGAGTTCTTTTTCTGTTAGTTCATTGTTAGTGTATAGAAATGCTACTGATTTATGTATGTTGATTTTATACCCTGCAACTTTGCTGTAGCTGTTGATTGTTTCTAATAGTTTTTCTATGGATTCTTTGGGGTTTTCTATATATGAGATAATGTCATCTGCAAACAGCGAGAGTTTTACTTCCTCATTACCTATTTGGATTCCTATTATTTCTTTTTCCTGCCAAATTGCTCTGGCCAACACCTCCAGTACTATGTTGAATAGGAGTGGTGAAAGTGGGCACCCTTGTCTTGTTCCTGTCCTCAGAGGGATGGCTTTCAGTTTTTGTCCATTGAGTATGATGTTGGCTGTGGGTCTGTCTTATATGGCCTTTATTATGTTGAGGCACTTTCCTTCTATACCTATTTTATTGAGGATTTTTATCATAAACGGATGTTGGATCTTGTCGAATGCTTTCTCTGCATCTATTCAGATGATCAGGTGGTTTTTGTTTCTCATTTTGTTAATGTAGTGTATCACGTTGATTGACTTGCAGATGTTGAACCATCCCTGTGTCCCTGGTATAAATCCCACTTGATCATGGTGTATAATCTTTTTGATGTATTGCTGTATTTGGTTTGCCAGAATTTTGTTGAGGATTTTTGCATCTATGTTCATCAGTGATATTGGCCTGTAGTTCTCCTTCTTTGTGTTGTCCTTGTCAGGTTTGGGGATCAGAGTGATGTTGGCTTCATAGAATGTGTTAGGGAGTACTCCATCTTCCTCTATTTTCTGGAATAGTTTGAGAACGATAGGTATTAAATCTTCTTTGAATGTTTGGTAGAATTTTCCAGAGAAGCCGTCTGGTCCTGGACTCTTATTTTTGGGAGGTTTTTGATTACTGTTTCTATTTCTTTACTTGTGATTGGCCTATTCAGATTCTCCATTTCTTCCTGATTCAGTTTGGGGAGGTTGTAGGAGTCTAGGAATTTGTCCATTTCTTCTAGGTTGTTCAATTTATTGGCATATAGTTTTTCATAGTATTCTCTTATGATCCCTTGTATTTCATTGGTATCTCTTGTGATTTCTCCTCTCTCATTCCTAATTTTATTTATTTGAGATTTCTCTCCTCTTTTCTTGATGAGTCTGGCTAAGGGTTTATCGATTTTGTTAATTTTTTCGAAGAACCACTCTTTGTTTCATTGATCCTTTCTACTGTCTTTTTTCTTTCAATATCGTTTATTTCTGCTCTTATTTTTATTATTTCCCTCCTTCTACTGACTTTGGGCTTTGTTTGTTCTTCTTTTTCTAATTGTTTTAGGTGTCATTTGAGGTTGGCTATGTGAGCTTTTTCTTGTTTAGTGAGGTGAGCCTGTATTGCAATGAATTTACCTCTTAGGACTGCTTTTGCTTCATCCCAAATGATTTGGTATGTTGTGTTCTCATTTTCATTTGTCTCCAGATAATATCTGATTTCTTCTTTAATTTCTTCAATAATCCATTGTTTGTTCAGTAGCATGTTGTTTAGTCTCCACATTTTTGCACCTTTCTCTGCTTTATTCTTGTACTTGATTTCTAGGTTCATAGCATTATGATCAGAAAAGATGCTTGATATTATTTCAACTCTCTTGTATTTATTGATGCTTGCTTTGTTGCCCAAAATATGGTCTATCCTTGAGAATGTTCCATGTGCACTTGAGAAGAATGTGTGACCTGCTGTTTTTGGATGAAGTGTTCTATATATATCTGTTAAGTCCATCTGGTCTAATTTTTCATTTAATTCTATTATTTCCTTGTTGATTTTCTGTCTGGATGCTCTGTCCATTGGTGTTAATGGTGTGTTGAGGTCCTTTAATATTATTGTATTGTTGTTGATGTCTTCTTTTAGTTCTGTTAAGAGTTGCTTTACAAATTTTGGTTTTCCTGTGTTGGGTGCGTATATATTTATGTGTTATGTCTTCTTGGTGGAGAGTCCCTTTTATCATTATATACCGTCGCTCTTTGTCTTTCTTTATCTGTTTTGCTTTGAAGTCTACTTTGTCTGATATTAGTATAGCGATACCTGCTTTCTTTTGTTCATTATTAGCTTGGAGTATTGTTCTCCATCCCTTCACTCTGAGTCTGTGTTTGTCTTTGGGGCCGAGGTGTGTTTCCTGGAGGCAGCATATTGTTGGGTCTTGTTCTTTGATCCATCCTGCCACTCTGTGTCTTTTGATTGGGGAGTTCAATCCATTTACATTTACAGTAATTATTGAGATGTGGGGGCCTACCGCTGCCATTTTATGTCTTGTTTTCCACTTTTCTTCAATTTCCTTTGTTTCTCGTCCCATGGTTTAATCTGTTCTGATGGAGAGCTGCTACTCTCTGTTGTTGTCCTTCTACTTATCTCCTTTGCTCTTGGTTTTGTAGTCCCTTTCCTTTTTTTGAGTTTTCAGGAATGAGGGCTTTCCTGAACATTTCCTGAAGAGAAGGTTTTGTGGCAATGAACTCCCTTAATTTTTGTTTATCTGGGAAAGTTTTAATTTCTCCATCATATTTGAAGGATATTTTCGCTGGGTAGAGAATTCTCGGCTGTAGGTTTTTGTCCTTCAGATTTTTGAATATATTTTTCCACTCTCTTCTAGCCTGTAAAGTTTCTGCTGAGAAATCTGCTGATAGCCCGATGGGGGTTCCTTTGTAGGTTAATTTCTTCTGCCTGGCTGCCCTTAGTATTTTCTCCTTGTCGTTGACGTTTGCTAGCTTCACTATTATATGCCGTGGGGTTGGTCTTCTTGCATTGATAAAGTTTTGAGATCTATTGGCTTCTGTCACATGAAGTTCCATCTCTCTCACCAGGTTTGGGAAGTTCTCAGACATTATTTCTTTGAATAGGCTTTCTGCCCCCTTCTCCCTCTCTTCTCCTTCTGGTATACCTATAATCCTTACGTTGCATCTCCTAATTGCGTCTGATAATTCTCAGAGAGTTTCTTCATTTCTTTTTAGTCTTACTTCTCTCTCCTCCTCTGCCTGCAGCATTTCTGTATTCCTATCTTCCAAATTGCTAATTCTTTCCTCCATATTATCAGCCCTACTGTTCAGTGCATCTAGATTTTTCTTAATCTCCTCTATTGTGTTCTTCATTTCCAGTATTTCTGTTTGGTTCTTCTTTATCGTATCAAACTCTTTTGTGACATAGCTCCTGAACTTGTTGAGTTGTCTATCTGAATTCTCTTTTAAGTCATTGAGTTTTTTAGTGAGGGCTGTTTTGAAGTCATCGTCGTTTAGGTTATATATTTCATTTTCTTTGGGATTGTTTTCTGTGCATTTTTTATTTTCCTTCTGTTCTGGAGATTTAACATATTTTTTCATATTGCTTGATGTTGTAGATTTGTGCCTCTGCATAGAGATAGAGTTCAGTTACTCCTTCCACTTGTTTCTACTGGTGTGGTGAGGGAGCAGCTGTTTATACTGCACCAACCAGGAACCCTATCAACTGTTGTTAACTGGGCCTGGGCCCATCCTCATAGTCACAGTGGTCCTGTGGGTTCCCTCTTCAGCTGTGGGGGCCGTCACGGGGGGGCTTCAGGCTGCTGGTGCCTACTGTTGCAGCCCACCTAGACGTGCTCCCTCCTTGGGGTCTGCAACGGTGTTATGGGCTTTTCCAGTGGCCAGGGTCAGGATCACTTATATTTGCAGCTCGGTCACTGTCGGCACCCACGAAATCTCACTTGTCCACTATGGGTCACAGCAGAGCTATTGGTATCTTCTGCAGTCTGTGGTTAGCTCACCTAGCTATGCTACTTTTGTCCCAGTGTCTTCCAGCCTTGTGGCTGCCAGATGGGTGCTCTCTATTAGTGCTGTGCAGAGGCTTTCGCTGAGGCTGCTGTGAGACTGAAGGGTTTCCCCCTAGGCTATGGAGCCAGGTTGCTGGAACTCCACCCAGCCCCAGTCCTCTCCCCAAGGATCTCGGGGAGCACTTTGCCCTGTCTGGGGGATAGCCGGAGACCTTGATTTCAGTGGCAGCTGGCCGGCTGCTGCCCTGCCTGATATTCTCCTCTCTGGGACCCTCCCAGTGTTGTGGATGCTGGGTGGGGCCTCTCTGCTAATGGCAGGTAGATACTTTGCCTGTTGCCGGGGTGGAACTCTGAAGTATCCCCTGCAGGCCACAGAGCTGGTCACTGGAGCTCCACCCAGCCCCAGTCCTCTCCGAGGGGATCTCCGGCAGTCCCAAGCCCTGCCTGGCAGTCAGTGGGGCAGGCAGTGGCAGCTGGCAGGCCGCCACGCTGCTTGGGATTCTCTCCGGGACCTTCCCGGCATTGTGGATGCTGGGTGGGGCCTCTCCGCTAATGGCAGACAGAAACTTTTGTCTGCTGCCCGGGTGGAACTCTGGAGCTTCCCGCCTGGGCCGTGGAGCTGGCTGCTGAAGCTCCACCCAGCCCCAGTCCTCTCTGAGGAAATCTCTGGCAGTCCCGAGCCCCGCCTGGCAGACAGTGGGGCAGGCAGCGGCAGCTGGCAGGCCACCGTGCCATCTGGGATTCTCTCCGGGACCCTCAGGGTGCCATGGATGCTAGGCGGGGCCTCCCCACCAATGGCGGGCAGAGGCTCTCCCTGCAGACTCAGGTGTGTAACTCTGGAGCTTCCCTCTGGGTTTAGGTGTAATTGCGGGGGGCTTAGGTAGGGCTCTGGTCACTTGTTTCCACTGTCGCTCCTCTGGTGTGCTCTCCAGTGCCCTAGGTGTGTGTTGATGTTCTGGGGGCATCCGTTGGAAGAAAGATGCTTGTAGGTACTAGGCTGCTCGGTCGGGGTCGGAGAGTTTTCACCTATCTCCACCTCCTCCCAGAGGGACTTCTGTCCACCTTCCTATGTATAGCCGCGTGGGTCTCTCAGGCATCCTGAGATGCTATATGGATATCCTTTGTTAAGCGATGAATGTCCAATTAGTTGTAGACTTGAAGGGGGAGAGACAGAGAGGACTACTTACGCCGCCATCTTGGATCTTCTCTCCACATGGAAGTCATTCTTTATGTAGAACCTAATACACAAATATGAATCATAATTGTGTTGTTTCTGGCTAGAAATAGTCTCTCAGGTGATCAAAATCTGTGAGTTCTAAGGGAATTAAAAACTGATGTACAATAAAGTGTTTCTTTCATCTTTGGGCTAATTATCTGAGATTTAAAGTCTAAGATTTAAATATATCCCTTGTAACCTTTTATTGCTTCCCCAGTGATTTTTTTAAAGAACAACTTCATTTGTGTAGGCCCACCTCATCTCTCCCTGGCCTTTACAGTTCAGACAGACTACATCTCTTAAAATTTTACTTAAGATGTAAAATGTTGATTCAACTATTCTTGCAGATGGCCACCAAACTACTTGTACTTTACCTCCCAGTAGGTAAAGTACAAGTGGAGTGGGAAACATCACATTCACTCTGAGCGATGTTTCTACCACAATAAGAGACAGCAGAGATACTTCCTTCACTTTTTCAAGTTACCTCTTAATTTGGAATTACCCTTACTTTGTTACAGATCAGTTTGATGAATGTTTACTAAGTAGACCAGGTACCTGCATCATCCTGATATCTTCCTCCCCCTCGTCTACCACATCTAGTCCACGGACAAGTCCTGAATATTTACCTTTTAAATGTCCTTCACCTCTGCCATTCTTTCCCATATCTTCCCTTTCTCCACGTCAACATAGAAAACCTAGTCCAGATGACCCCCATCTCCCCTTAGGAGAGCTTGAGTAGCCTCTCAACAACTTAACTGGTATTTCTTTATCTTCTTTGTTCTCCCACTCTGGAAAAATAAAAAAAACTCAAGATGGATATACTTTTATTTTCTCTAATACTCTTTTGATGGTGAGCTCTTAAATAGCTGTAATGAAAGTACTTTGAAAACTTCCATTTACCAAATTTTAAAGAAGAAAGTCCTATAAAAAACACCCCAGCCCTACAAGTTCTTCATTCTCTCTCCTTCATACGTCTCTCCTCCAGCTGTGTGTTTGACCATCCTATACTGCTTCGTTGAGGGTTTCCTTTGCTATGTAAAAGTCTTTTAGTTTGATGTAGCCCATTTGCTTATTTTTGCTTTTGTTGTCTTTGCTTTCGGTATCAAATCCAAAAAATCATTGCCAAGACATATGTCGAGGAGCTTAATACCTATCTTTTCTTCTAGGAGCTTTATGCTTTCAGGTTTTATGTTCAAGTCTTTAATCCATCTTGAGTTAATTTTTGTGTATGGTGTAAGCTAGGGGTCCAGTTTTGTTTTTTTGCATGTGGCTGTCCAGTTTTCCCATGACTTTTTATTGAAGAGACTATTCTTTCTCCATTGTATATTCCTGACTTGTTTGTCATAAATTAATTGGTAATATACACGTGAATGTATTTCTGGGCTCTCCATTCTGTTTCATTGATCTATGTGTCTGTTTTTATGCCAATACCAAACTGTTTTGATTACCGTGACTATGTAATATAGTTTTTAATAAGGCTCCTTTTTTTAGTGATGAATATTGTTCCATCAACTGGATGTACAATTTTATTTATCCACTTATGTCCTGAAGGACAATTTGGTTGCTTCTAAGTTTTGGCGATTATGCATAAGGCACTATGAACATCTATGTGCAGATTTTTGAGTGGGTATAACATTTCAACTCACTTGGGTGAATACCAAGAAATGCAACTGTTGGTTTGCATGCTAAGAATATGTTTAGTTTTGTAAGAACATGCCAAACTCTCTTCCAAAGGGGCTATACCGCTTTGCATTCCCGCCAGCAAGGAATTCTTGTTTCCGCTGCTCCATATTCCTGTCAGCATTTGGTTTTGTCAGTGTCTTGGATTTGACCATTCTAACAGGTTTGTAGGTATCTTGTTGTTGTTCTAATCTGCCATTTCCTAATGACATACAATGTTGAGCCTCCTGGACCCTATCTATCTATCTATCTATCTATCTATCTATCTATCTATCCTTCTATCTATCTATCTATCCTTCTATCCGTCTATCTATCTATCTATCCTTCTATCTGTCTATCTATCATCTATCTGTATGGTTTCAGTCTAAAAATATTCTTAGGTTCATGATTTTAAGAAGTGAACTGCCCACCGTCAAAGAAATACTTCCCTTTGCCTATCTTACATTTGACTCTTTGGCACATTTGGTGAATAAACATATTCCACTTTGACAATACCCTTCTTAATAATTGTACAGATTCATACCATTTCTTTACTTTTTTCTTTCCTATTAAAAAGTTATCTTTCTTTCGTCTGAAAATTCTATCCACCTTTCTTTGCAGCTTTTCAGTTTATCTAATTGATTTTGTGACCACGACCTTAGAAATGTTAAATATCAGTACAGAGGTTTTGTTTCTGTTTTTCTCAAATAGGGTACTAGATTTACAACATACATTTTGTTTCCAGAATATCTTTTCAGGATCCTGGATACTCTACTGGGTGTTATGGTCTTGCAAGGTGGACACCAAGCTGGGTCAGAACATACCTTGATGAATCTTGTATTCCTGGAGTGGGAAACATCACATTCACTCTGAGCGATGCTTCTACCGCAATAAGTACAGAATCATACAGAACGGAGGCATTTGGTTTATAGGGAGAAGAGCATAAGTGATTATTCCAGTTAACTTTGGAATAATGAGATTTATTGATTTATTTATTCTCTTACTTACTTATTTTTAAGAAGTTCACGAAACCATTTTCTTGCCTCAGCAAGAAGAGACAAGAAAATGTATTTATCGACTAAGATTCATCATCAACTCCGGATTCCCCAATCTGATAGTTGATTGTAGTGTCACAGATCTCTAAGATTGATATAGAGTAGTTATAAAATTCACTAGAATGTCAATGGAATGACAAGTATTTATTATTAGAGACAAACTTGTTAAACCAGTTAATAAAGTATCTCAGACAACTTCTGCACTCAATGAAATCGCTTGATTAAACAGCCATTTCTTAGATACATAACTTTAAAACATTTACTGATGTCTAGAGGTTTACAATGCTTTCTTTCTTTTTTCTTATGAAAATGTTTGCAATCTTGTTAGAAAATACGCTAAAATTAATGGAGCTGCTAGCAGTGGAAAAGAACAATTATGCAAGATAATAAATGTCTGAGATTTAAAAGAAAAAAATGGTGCCAATACTGTTTTTATCTGATTAAGGCTAGAAGGCATTTATTCACAATGCAATACTCAGGAAATTTTTGAATTTTAATTAAAAAACCCTCAGCACTGACGGATTCTTATTTATTCTCAGAGCAACATTGGAGTAAAGAGCCAAGTGTCCTGGTGGCCTCTGTTTCCTGTTTATGCATCCGTATCTCTCTATCCATCTATCTATCTATAGTATCAAGTGTATATTACATATATGTATATATTAATCTGAGACAGCTTCCAATTTGTGAAAGTACCACCATAAATTTACCTGTTATTAAAATATCCTGGATGTTGGACATCTTGTATCCTATTATAACCCACTCAAGGCTCATCAAGAATTCTGTGTCTTGGGAGGCCTCAAACATTCTTGAGACTCATGGAACCTCGTGTTTTGTACTTAAAGGGCTCCTTGTTTATTAGAGACTATCTCCTTCAGCTCGCAAATGCTTTCTCCCTGGTGGTTGAGACTACTGGAGATCTGGTAACCCTCAGAATCCGTACACCTGACCCAGGTTTATAGACATACGCCTGTTCCTTACAAGTTTTACAAGCTATGTTAGCCACGTCTTCTTAACCGTCTGCATCTATTCCTCCTTCAATATTAATTCCATGTATCACATTACACTTAGACTCCTCTGTCCTTTGTCACAGTCACAGACATAACTTTTTCCTCTAATAAATGGTAGGCTAATTAGAAGCAGAAAATTTTATATAACCCAAAGAATTTAGATCTGACACTGGGTTTATAGGAATAAAAAGAAGTACATTAAATATACTTCTTACCCACAATGATTTAGAGAGGAAGTAAAATGTATTAGTAGCATAAAGTCATACAAAATTATACAAAATTCTATAAAAGTGAATAATAAGTGTTTGAATTAATGTATCAAACTTAAATGTTCCTTACTTAAAATCTTCTAATTTTGAAGAACTTTTTTCTATTTTGTTTTTTACCATGTGTTCTGTTTACCAGCATGCTGTTTCAATAAATTGTCTATTTTTCCACTGAGACTAAAGTTTAACATTCTAAGAGCTTATTTAAAATTTTTAATCCTGGAGAATCTCAGAAAAACACATTATCATGGGACAAGGTAACAAATTATAAGTTTTAAGCAGATTCTAATACATATTATCCTTACCTAGAAAGGCATGTAAAGTATAATAAGGAAATATATATTAAAAAGTACTAATACGACAATTTTTGCTTAAATTATAGGTAACAATCCACACTATTTATATAAAGGGATGTGAGTTAAGTTTATCTGACATGAAGGTGAATTTTTCAATACACACCAACAACTCCTCGGTAAAATTTCAATCCTTTAGTATGGAAATGGTTAGCAGACTTTCCTGTCTCCTTGGAAGGTAGAATTTTGAGTAAAAATAATTTCTAACATACTTAAATTACATATGTTTATATGACCAGGCTGCATCTGGCAAATTTATAGAGCAACACACAGTGCTAAACTTTCTACACTAGCAATGAACATCTAGTCTCCTCTTTATTCACTAAGAGGATTCAGAGTTTCCAAGAAAGTTGCTTTATAAAAATAATTTAATTAGGTGCTAGTAGTAAATACAGCAAAGAGTGTGTGTCGGGGGAGGATTATTGGTATAGGAATGTTCCATCACAAGGTACATTGAGACAAATCTTGGCTGAACAAAGAGCAAAAACAAGTTTTCTTGTCTGTCAGACTTCTCAGATCCTTTGTTACATTAATGTGCCTAGTGTACAGTGTTTTCCTGTATTCATTTCCTCATGGGCCACTTTTAAATGGAGAACATATCTCTCACAAGTATTTCGGAGAAGGTGGAGCATGTGTTTCTAAGTCTTCATCTAGGCTTGAGTCCAGTAAGAAAAACAAAAATAAATTATTTCATATATACATCATACGTACATACATATGTATATATGCATGTGTGTGTATATATATGTATATACACACAAATGTATAAATATATTCACACATTGCTATAAAATTGTAAAATATAACATGTACAATGGAGCTGCAGTTCATGAAGTATGGAAAAATAATAAGGGACATGCAATTTGGATTGAATGAGTCAATAATTTTTTAAAGAGGAATTCAGAGATGATTTCTTAGTGTGAATGTCTTATTTCGAGAAATTTCCAAAGGATAAATACACACACCCCAGGAATGTGAAATTAGGGGCTTTCCTTTGTGCAGTTCTCCTTATCCAGTTTACATAGGTGGAAAAAATATTACAGCATTTAAATTATTTCTAGGGAAAAACACATTAGAACAACTTTCTATCTTTCATCATCAAATTCAAAGGAAATCTCTCTGCTTCACACTTGGTCACATTTGACAGTGGTAATCTGTGTTTTCTGCCTCTTGTTCTTACCTATTGCAGACGTAACTCTTGTTTTTTACCAGGTTCCATGGAAATATTTTGGGACATCCTTCCAAAAGTACGTTGAGCAGGAGTTCTCATTTTCCACATGAAGTTAGGATATTGTCTGAAAAGAGAAGGAAATGTGATGGTTTGGATGCATGGTTTCAGCAATTCATTCCACCTAGTTTCAGACTTATTATTCAAAGGTAATGTTCATATGTATCTTGTTAGATTCTTTGAAAACAATTGGGAGAGCCTATGGGGCCTGGTCTCATCTTTAGATTGGGTTCTTATGAACATTTCACTGGGTGTCTTAGTATTTTGTGTCAGTCTCAGCTTATCGATAACCAATGTTATGATTGGACCATCCCTTGTGGTTCTTATGACTGCAAGATGCCATCAGCAACAAACATCAGTAAACTTTGGGGAAAAAAAATGAAAGTTTTATTATTCACAAGTCCTGGAAAGCACATGGCATACCTGGAGCCACACAGCAAGTTGGCAGGTGGGGGCGTGGGGGGGATGGGTCTTGGGTTCTGCTTTTATTGGGGTTGAGGGTGAGGGCCTAGGGTTTCATGGGCTCCCTCTTTATTGGTGAATTTAAAACATAAGAAGTGGAATTTATAGTGCAGGAGGAGAAAAAACAAGTGGCCCAAATGGTCAGTTATTGAAAGCAACCAAGATCTCTAAAACAAAGGAGCTGGGGGCAGGGGAGGGAGGCGGCCTGGCTCTTTGTCTAGTCCTGTGGCTGCCAGTGTGTTAATCTTTGAAGTGGATGCCTCTGCAATCAAAGCTTAAATCAGGCACTTGTATTACAATAAAAGAGAAAACCCGACTGTCAGGGTTAACACTACACTTGGACATGTTTCATTATTTGGTAGTACATCACCTATTCCTGTGGTTGTTTTTGTCTTTGGTATATATTTTACTCATGCATTTGTAATTTTCGCAGGATTTCTCAGGGTCAACTTGTCTCTGCTACAGCTGTTGTCAGCCGGCGTGGCCGCAAGGCCAGAGGAGACCTGATACTTCCCAGCTGGGACCCAAGCTGATTCAGTTACTGGTTTCCGAAAACAATCATTTCCCTGACATGATATTTTTCCTTTCCTCTTTCCATGAGTCTTATACCTATTCTTCCTTCAGAGCCTATGATTCCTTCAGAGAGCTTTCTGTGCACAGCCTCTCTATCCTCTGTAGTGGCTCTCTGCTCTGAACTTCTGTCACACATATTGTGTACACCTGCCATTTTATGTTTAGCAAGTAATGCATTCATTCACTCCTCCCTTCCCAGGGATTCAGTGAGGTGGGTCCTGGGATACAGATATGAACAAGGAGGCCCTCTTCTTTCACACAGTGCCCTTTTGGGAGTAGGGAGGAGTCAGGTAGGGAGCGCAATTAAAACACAGCATCTGCATTGCAAATCATATGGCTATTAACAATAAAGTAGACCTATGAATAATATTCTGGAAGGCTGTCTGCATTTCTTTCTTATATAAAAACTGCAGAAAGAACATGGGGACTATCATTCCATTTTTGGGAAAAAACAATTAATGTTGGTACATATATGTGTGTGGCTGCAAGAAATGTAATAAAGATGAGGAGGATTGTATGGTAGGTTGTTAAATATCATTGCAAAATTTAGGGTTAAAATACAGATTTAAAATACTCTATAGTATTAATTCAATTACATTAAACAAATACACATTGAACAATTAGATTTTACAATAAAAAAATGAAAAGCTTTATGTGATTAGGTGATGATTGTGACTAATTTTCTTCATGATTGTTGTAAATTGAATAAAAGTTAATATCCCAATATAGTTTTCATAATTTAAACCATCTTTTTCAAAATGTTGAATTTAAGTGATATTAAAATAATTTTGAAATTGAATTTGTCATACTAAAGAAGGAGCTGGAGAGTCAGTGTTTCTGAGGAACATTATTTTGTTGTATTATGTCCTTTGGCAAGATCCGAACATCTTAAATCCCTATTTTGAAAACAGCGAAAGCACCTACTGTATTGGTTTGCATTTTCCTTCCAGAGAACATAGTGGAGAAACCCTGGTCCGTAAATACTGTGAAATAATTTGAGTCACATGTATTTCCCTAAAGTTTTGGCCCCCCTGAAGACTGCAGTGGGTTTACAGAACACTGCCCTGTGTTCCTCCAGTGAGCATCAGCTTGAACCAAACAGGATTGCAATGATGCCTTCTATTTTGACACATCGCTAGACTGAGAGCCCCTTCAGCTTTAGAATCACCTTTCCTTCAAACATATTTACTCAGGAAATCTTCCCATTCAATAGCACAAAACGCGGCTCAATAAATACGGTGAACGAAGAAACTACATACAACAGAGTAGGCTGTGGCCTCAGTGAGAGGACCTTTTATCTAAAACAGAATTAAGTCGCAAATATCCACGTTACTTGGTTGTCAGGATGGGAAATAATAAATTACCTGCTGAGTCCAGACACATTCAAGAGATTAACATTTAAAAGGCAGCATTGGAGGGTTTATCTGTGAACGTAACATTTTGGGTGTCCGATCATTATTTATTTATGCCAGGGCACAAAGGGTTCCCAGTGCCTAAATATGTTTAATTTATGTATGAGTGGCCTCTATCATCTTCTTTAATTGTTCCTTCCCACCTTGACATTTTGTTTAGCTACCACAAAGTCCTCACTCACAAATCAAGTCTTCAGAATTGACTGTTTCAATTATTTGCTAGCAATCAGTCCCCATGCAATTGATAGATTTATAAATGGTGATTCCAAATGGTCATCAAAATCAATTTAATGGAACCATGTGTAGGTATATCTTTCACAAAGTTCACACAGATAAGGTATTTTTCATTTGATCTTTTATATGACATTCCAACTAAAATATTGCTGGAAAATGTCATTTGATTAAAACATGAAACTAATTTGTGGATCTCTGTAGATTGCATTGCCTCTTCATTAAGTTCATGTGCCTAATCGATCTGTTATATTTTAGATTTAATAAAATGCAGACTATCTGCTTTGATGGCTACAAGACTTTGCTATCATAGCTATGCCCCAATATAATTTTAGAACACTCTTTTTTTCCTGGAATATTCTAGGGCTTATATTTGCACATAGTTATCCAATTTTTGAATTTACTAGTGGGAATTTTTTGGATTCAAAGATGTCATGGATTTGGAAGGAACCTAGTTCATTCTGTGGAACAATCACTTTCATCTGACTGTACTATGTTGACTTCAGTTAGAACAAAAACAACAAAATAAAGCTATTTCTCTCAGTTAAAGCCGAGAGAAATCCACTGGTATCCACCTCTGTTCATTCTGCCACATTCCGAGATGGTTAGGCAGCATAATTCACAGGGGTTCTGCATAAGTGTTTAAAATTCACTTGGATAGCAAGGCTGGAGTGGCATTGGGAAAATTGTCAGGCCTGGACATGGATATGCACATGGCCACCCAGAAATGGGCAGAGATTTTGACACATGTCACAGTCCACTCCAGCAGCTGGCGGTTCTAGGCAACTGTGTAAAGTAATATATTTCCATTAAACCAAATGTTGTTCCCAGAACTTCAGAGTGTTTCACTCATTGAAAAGATATCCAAAATTCCGTACGATTGAAAACAGCGACACCTGTGCCAGTCGAACCTGAATTGGACTCACAGCAGCCTCTTGTCAAGGCTCCTCCTGTGGTTGTTCTCAGGTTAGAAACAGTCATTCTGAGACAGAGAGGGCACAGGTGAACTCTCATATCTGTGGCTAATATAACCTGTTCCCTCACGATTAGTACAAACTTTATCTTTTTAATTTACAAGAAATATAATCCAATAGTGCAGAGCCTTGAGAATTCCATTTCTACTGGTTTTTGAGAGACTTGTCTAATTCTCTCAACACTCTAACAGCAGCTCTTCATCCTATCAGACCATTTAGATAACAAATACATTGCGATAGTCTCTTGACTCTCTTGAGAAGTCCACACATTACAGAACCATAGAGCAGTAATTAAAAACAACAACAAAATAATGCGCAAACTGTAAGAGAAAGGAAAAATAAATGGAAATTAATTTGTAATAAATATGTAAATTTCTGGGCACAACCTTCTGGTAAAACAAAGTAGAGGCTCGTGCCTACATGTAGAATTACATGAGTGCAATAGCTTTAAATGTAGACTGTTATAGCATATTGTATCAGCAATTCAAAGGTCACAAGCAGCACTAACATTGGTAAATTTCTGAACAACAACAAAAGTATTTTCAAAAAGAAGTATTTCCAAGTTCTGCTGGTAGTTGCATATTTGAAAAATTTAATGTATGTTAAACTCATGGAAAACCTTTCTGTTAACGTAAAATGAGAGTTAGGTTCTAGATTAAGGTAATTATAAGCAGCTTTTATTTTTGTTTGGTTGGTTTGGCTTAGTTTGCTAAATGAAGGCCTGGCAGGGCATTTGAAGGTTTTATGAGCTATGGAATATTTTTGTTTTATGAAGGACAGATCTTGGAGTTACAGAATGTTTTTCTTCTCTGTCCCCACTGTCCTTGCAGCCCCCACTGCCCTCACATGACATTAATATTTCCCAATCATTGTGCAAATAACACAGGCACACCATCACCACCATTTTTCCACATACCTTTCGGAGAGGGTACCGTCCACACTGAGGAGCACAGCCATAGATGGATTTCATAGTGGGTAAACTGTTCGACCACTGACACACCAAATTCATCACAGCCATTTACAATGTTTGCCCAAAATAAGTGGAAATTTCACCTTTCTTACCTTGAGTGAAATTTTCCTCCTCATTCTTTTTTGTTTGGAGAACTTCTATTCATGCTTTAAGATTCAAGTGAAAGGACACTTCATCTAGAAAGATTTTCCTAACTCTCTCTACTGGGCCCTATACCCTTCTAGGTTTCCAGAATAGCTTTCTAGGTCCTCCTACTTACCTTATAATGAAATAATTGGTTTTCAAATGTCTCTCCCTGAATTAGCTGTAGGCAATCCCAGAAGACAGATGTGTCCCCATAATGTAGTGGTTGTTTGACTAAAATAAGCATTAACTGTTATTTAGTTTTGAGAACGAATTTAGCACTTTATCATTATGTTTTCTATTTAATTAAATTTTGTTGTGTTTGTTTTATCTTCTTTTTGTAAGTGGTAAGCTTTTATGACTCCACTTCCTGTGGTTTGAGAAACTCATTAGTGGTCCCAGCTTTTAAAGTTTTTCTTCACAAATTAGAATGATTAAGAAAAAAATGTCTGATTTACAAAAAAAAAAAAGAATGCATATACATATTATATGTATTTACAAAGCACCTATATCTGTACGCACATATAGGTGCTTTGTAAATATATATTTCTTTATAAAATATATACATATATATAATATTTCTCTCTATATAGTTGATTAACAAGTAACAAAATATGTTTAACTCAGCAACCAAAACTTACTTTGTCAATTGATAATAGTAAAATTATATATTAAGTTTTCATTCTTTAACTCTGTTTTAGGAGCTGAGGATAAAGAAGCGATAAAAAAAAATGAAAGCCCCTGCCTGCTTGGAGCTTATATTCCAGTGGGATGATGCATGTGAAAACTTTAATGCACTGTACCATGTACATAAATGCATTTTCTCATCGATATTCACGCTATTCTGATTTAAAGAATAGGAATATTTTGTTGGTGTGGGGATGTGGAAAGCGGGGGGACATACTAATTGGCTGAATTAAAATAAGTGCTATGAAGTTGTCTTCAAAGTGTGGAACACATACTCGTTGTCCTGCTCATCACATTTCTTTCCTTAACAATGCCATTTTTTAATAGAAATTTATATTTTATTTTTCATTGCAGTGACATTGGTTTATAACATTATATGAATTTCAAGTGTACATCATTATATTTCAATTTCTGCATAGATTGCATCATGTTCACTACCTAAAGACTAATTACAATCCATCACAACACACATGAGCCTAATCACCCCTTTCGCCCTCTTCCCTCCCCACTTCCCTTCTGGTAACTACCAATTAAAACTCTGTCTCTATGTGATTGTTTGCCATTGTTTTTATCTTCTACTTAGGAGTGAGATCATACGGTATCTGACTTTCTCCTTCTGACTTATTTAGCTTAGCGTAATATCCTCAAGATCCATCCATATTGTCAAAAATGGCCGGATTTCATCGTTTCTTGTGACTGAGTAGTATTCCATTGTGTATACATACCACATCTTTATCCATTTGTCCCTCGATGGGCACCTAGGTTGCTTCCAAGTCCTAGCTGTTGTGAATTATGCCGCAATGAACACAGGGGTGCATTTATCTTTATGCATTCATAATTTCGTGTTCTTTGCATAAATAGCCAGAAGTGGAATACATGGATCATATGTAGGAATAATTTTTTGAGGAATCTCCATCCTGTTTTCTAAAGTGGCTGCACCAGTTTGTATTCCCACCAGCAGTGTATGAGAATTCCCTTCTTTTCACATTATCTTCAACACTTGTTATTTCCTGTCTTGTTAATTATAGCTATTCTGACGGGAGTGAGGTGATATCTCATTGTAGTTTTGATTTGTGATTCCCTGATAGCTAATGATGTTGAACATCTTTTCATGTGCCTTTTGGCCATCTGTATATCTTCTTTGGAGAAATATATGTTCAGATATTTTGCCCATTTTTTAATTGGGTTGTTAGGTTTTTTGTTGTTGAGATGTATGAATTCATTATATATTTTGGATTTTAACCCCTTATCCAAAATATGGTTTGTAAATATTTTCTGCCAATTGTTAGGCTGTCTTTTCATTTTGTTGTGGTTTCCTTTGCTGTGTAGAAGATTTCAGTTTGATGTAGTCACATTTGTTTATTTTTTCTGTTGTTTCCTTGCCCAGTCAGACATGGTATTTGAAAAATGCAGCTAAGACGGATGTCGTCTTGTTTTCTTCTAGAAGTTTCATGGTTTCAAGTCTTACATTAAAGTTTTTAATCCATTTTGAGTTAATTTTTGTGTATGGTGTAACGGAACGATCTATTTCATTGTTTTGCATGTGACTGTTCAGTTTTCCCAACACCACTTATTGAACAGACTTTCCTTTCTCTGCTGTATGTTCTTGGTTCCTTTGTCGAAAATTAGTTGTTCATAGGTGTGTGGGTTTATTTCTTGCCTCTGGATTCTGTTCCATTGATCTCTGTGTCATTTTTTGCCAGTACCATGCTGTTTTGGTTACTATAGCTTTGTTGTATATTTTGAACCCAGGGAGTATGATACCTCAAGCTTTGTTCTTTGTTCTCAGGATTCCTTTGACTATTTGGGGTCTTTTATTGTTCTATATAAATTTTAGGATTCTTTATTCTATTTCTGTGAGAAATGTTGTGGGAACTTTTATAGGGTTTGCATTGAATCTGTAGATTGCTTTAGGAAGTATCGACATTGTAACTATCTTAATTCATCCAATCAAAGAGCGCAGAATATCTTTCCATTTTATGTATTCTTCAATTTGTTTCAACAATGTTTTATAGTTTTCAGTGTATATATCTTTCACCTGTTTGGTTAAGTTTATTCCTAGGTATTTTATTTTTCTTGTTGCAGCTGTAAATGGGATTGTATTTTTAACTTCCCTTTCTGCTACTTCGTTGTTCGTGTATGGAAATGCAACTAATTTTTATATGTTGATTTTGTATCCTGCAACTTTACCATATTCATTTATTATTTCTGAAAATTTTTTAGTGGATTTTTTAGGGTTTTCTATATACAAAATCATGTCATCCTCAAAGAGTGACAGTTTCACTTCTTCTTTTCCAATTTGGATCCCTTTTATTTCTTTTTCTTGCCTGATTGCTCTAGTTAAGACTTCCAGTATGGTGTTAAATAAGAGTAATGAAAATGGGCATCCTTGACTGGTTCCTGCACATAGAAGGATAGCTTTCAGTTTTTCTCCATTGAGAATGATATTAGCTGTGGGTTTATCCTATACGGCCTTTATTATGTTGAGATACTTTCCTTCTATGCCTATTTGATTCAGTTTTCATCATAAATGGTTGCTGTATCTTGTCAAATGCTTTCTCTGCATCTATTGGGATGATCATGTGACTTTTATTCTTGATTTTGTTAATGTGGTGTGTCACGTTGATTGATTTGTGAATGTTGAACCATCTCTGCATCCCTGGAATAAATCCCACTTGATCATAGTGTCTGAGCTTTTTAATGTATTGTTGTATTCAATTTTATAGTATTTTCTTGAGGATTTTTGCATCAATATTCAGCAGTGATATTGGCCTGTAATTTTCTTTTTCTGTGTTGTCCTTGTCTGGTTTTGGTATCAGGGTAATGTTGGTTTCATAGAATGAGCTAGGAAGTTTCCCCTCCTCTTCAAGTTTTTGGACACATTTGAGAAGGATAGGTGTTAAGTCTTCTTTGAATGTTTGGTAGAATTCACCAGGGAAAGCATTTGATCCTGGACTTTTAATTTTTGGGAGGTTTTTGATTACAGTTTTGATCTCTTTACTGGCTATTGATCTATTCAGTTTCTCTATTTCTTCTTGATTCAGTTTTGGAAGATCTATGATTTTAAGAATTTATCCATTTCTTCTGGATTGCACAAATTTTTGGTGTATATTGTTTTTGTAATATTCACCTGTAATCTTTTATATTTCTGTGTCCATTGCAATTTCTCTTCTTTCATTTCTGATTTTATTTATTTGAACATTCTTTTTTTTTTTTTTTCTGAGTCTAGCTAAAGATTTAGTCCAATTTGTTTATCTTTTCAAAGAACCAGCTCTTGGTTTCATTGATTTTTCCTTCTTTTTTTTTTAATTCTCTATTTCATTTATTTCTGCTCTGATTCTTATTATTTCCTTCCTTCTAGTGATTTTGGGCTTTGTTCTTCTTTTTCCAGTTCCTTTAGTGCACTGTTAGATTGTTTGAGATTTTTCTTGTTTGGTGAGGTAGACCTGTATTGCTATAAACTTTTCTGTTAGAACTGCTTTTGCTGTATCCCATAGATTTTGGTATGTGGTATTTTCATTTTCATTTGTCTCCAGGTATTTTTTGATTTATCCCTTGATTTCTTCATTGATTCAATTGTTGTTCAGTAACATTTTGTTTAATCAACACATATTTGTAGCTTTTCTGATTTTCTTCCTGTAGTTGATTTCTGGTTTCTTACCTTTGTGGTCAGAAAATATGCTTGGTATTATTTCAATCTTCTTAAATTTATTGAAACTTATTTTGTGACCTAATATGTGATCAATCCTGGAGAGTGTTCCATGTGCATTTGAAAAGAAAATACATTCTGTCGTTTGGGATGGAATGTTCTGTATGTATCTGTTAAATCCTTCTGATCTAATGTGTTGCTTAAGGCCAATGTTTCCTCATTGATCTTCTGTTTGGATACTCTATCCATTTATGTATGTGGAGTGTTAAAGTCCCCTACTATTGTGTTGCTGTCTATTTCTCCTTTTATGTCTGTTAATAATTGCTTCATATATTTAGGTGCTCCTATGTTGGGTGCATAGATATTTACAAGTGTTATATTTCCTTGTTGGATTGCTCCCTTTATCATTATGTAGTGCCCATCTTTGTCTCTTGTTACAGTTTTTGTTTTAAAGTCTATTTTGTCTGATGTAAGTATTGCTACTCCAGCATTCTTTTCATTGCCATTTGCATGGAGCATGTTTTTGCATCCCTTCACTTTCAGTTTGTGAGTGTCTTTACGTTTGAAGTGTGTCTCTTATATTTAGCATATATGTAGTTCTTATGTTTTTATCCAATCAGCCTCTCCATGCCTTTTGATTGGAACATTTAGTCCATTGACATTTAAAGTAGACATTGATAAGTATGTACTTATCACCATTTTGTTACTTCTTTTGGTGTTTTAGTAGTCCACTGAGACTGGTTTATTGGTGATAAACTCCTTTAATTTTTGGTTGTCTAAGAAACTCTTCTTCTCTCCTTCCATTCTGAATGTTAACCTTGCCAGGTAGAGTACTCTTGGCTGTAGGTTTTTTCCTTTCAACACTTTAAATATATCGTGCCACTCCATTCTAGCCTGTAAGGATTCTGCTGAGAAGTCAGCTGATAGCCTTATGGGGTTTCCTTTGTATGTCACTTGTTACTTTTCTCTTGTGGCTGTTAGGATTCTCTCTTTATCTTTAATTCTTGACATTTTAATTATAATGTGTCTTGATGTGGCCTCTTTGGGTTTGTCTTGTTTGGTGCTCTCTGTTCTTCCTATCTCTTTATAAGGGATGCCTTATGAGGCCCAGCAGTATGCTTCCCTCTTGTCACCAGTTCCAAATGTTCCAGGGGTGTCCCCTTCATGGGCTATGTGTGTCCTTCCTTTGTGGCAGGGTTGCTGTTGTTGTGGGTGCCCAGGGAGGCTAGGCTGTCCCCCCAGCCAGGTGATTGTAATGCTCAGCTGCATGTGGCTGCTATGGACATTTCAGTCACTTTATCAAGCACGGGGAGCCCCAGAACTGTTGGCTGTCACGTCTAATAGCACATTTTTGTTGTAGTTTTTCTGTTAAGTTAGTAGGCCTGCAGCATGGCTGATTGCTAGGCTGAGGGGCTTACAATTGCTGTAGGCCTCTAGCCTCCAAGGCTCTTGTCTGCTCTTTCAGGATTGCAGTTGAGTGGGGCTGGTCCCAGGCACAGGGGCACTCAATTTTTTCAGGCTTTAGAAGGTGGGATCAATCCCATATGTGGCTGTTTGAGAAGCACAAGTCTGCTACAGATGACAAGCCTCACCACCCTCAGGGCCACACTTACTGTCAACACAGTCCTGCCCTGTGCACTTGCCCTGACCCCCGGAAGTGGACCCAGCTGCCCCATGGCTGAGGCCCCACAGACTCCACCAATGACTCACACATTCCACCTGCTCCATGCACATGCCCTGCCCCTCAGAGTTGGACCCACTCTCCTGGCTGCAGAGGATTCAGGCATGCAGACTCACAAGTTGCCCAAGGGCTTGTTGGGGGTAGTCCATAGGGCAGCTACCTGCCCTGGCTGAGCTGGATTAAATCAGTGCTCTAGTGGATGGGGCAGACCCTGAATTAACAGGTCAGTGGAAGAACTCCAATGGCATCTGTCAGTGTCTGTGTTAGCACACCTGTTATAGGTCACAATAATGGCTGCCACCAATGTCTCAGTCCCTGAAGAGGTTTCACCTTTCACCAAGATGCACCCAGATCCTATCAGGTGAGTCTCTTCACCAAAGATCTGTGCAACTTTCTTTCTAGTGATTTTAGCTTGCTTTCTGAAATGGGTGCATTTGTGCATGGGACCTTTAAGAGCCAACTTTTTTTGCCTTATGTCCAATAGATTTCCTGAGGGTTCTCCCTGTTATCATTAGTAGTCAGCAAAGCCAGATATTATGACACTCATCTCAGTTGTGCCAAGTCCAAAAGATGCTTATAGTGGTAATGCTCCCCCACTCAAGTCCCCTCCTCCTCTGGGGAAGGCTGCATACCCTAGGATTGCTCCCAGTGGGCCATGAAGCATCGTGGCTTGTGAAGGTGGCTTTTTTTCTCTCCAGAAAGGAATTTCTCCCTCTTCCACCTTGATCAATGTGGTCCCTTGTTGCAGGGGTTCTTTTTATCCAGTTTTCAGTACTCTCTCAAGGGTAATTGTTCCAAGAGTAGTTGTAAATTGGTTGTGTCCATGGGAAGAGATGAGTTCAGAGTCTGCCTATGCCACATCTTGACACCAACAGAAATTTCTTGCAATGATCAACTTTAGCCCAGAATTTGTTCAAACTGTGATGATATATACATACTTAAGAAGACAAATTGTTTGCTTCTGGATATTCTTAGATTGTTGGTTGAATAAAATGTGTGGTATATTTTTAAAACCATTAACCATACTAATCCCCATGACCTAAGCTCTCTATCCCAGTGTTTGTATCTCAAGAAGTTGAAACTGCTCATGTCCTATTTGAAGGGATATAAGAAAAAGTAGTTTAAAAGGGTCTTAGTCAAATGTAGTAAATGTCTGTTGTTTCTACCTGCTCACAGTTTCTGTTATTCCTTCTTTTGATTATCACATCATGATTTTTCCCAGGGAACACACTTCTCATCAGTAAGTCTGTTTGGTGTCAGTAGCATTGATTTCACTCAGTAAATTGATGAGTAACATATGGCACCATTCTAGCCAATAAAACTTCAGTTTACAGTTTACTATGTGAGCCTGATTCTCTAGTTGCAAAAATACGATTTTTGCCAGAATTAGTAGGAAAAGGCTAGAGATTACCACTAGAGAACAGCTTATCAATGAACAAAACCAACAAACAAAAAAACAGAGTTAAGATATGGAAAGAGAAATACTGACTTTGGACAAGTTAGCATGTCTGGATACAGTTATACCTGAAGCTCTACATTTCTGGATTTTTGAGTTATATGTATCTAGAACAAATATCATTGGTCACTTTCCACAATATTTGACTCTTTTTGCCCTGCCATGAATATTCTATGACCTTTTAAAAAATGCTACTCTGCTACTACATTATAAATAAAATAGCAGATGGGAATATACAATTGGTCAAGCTTAGATCACATGTCCATGACATAGCTGCCAGGAAAAAGAAAAATGAAATATTTTCCTATCATGTCTTCTGTAGCAAAAGACAGATCTTTCTTATCAAATATTCAGGAGTGCCTACAACTATGAAATTTGGTCAAATGCTGGATAGACCAAATGACCACTACAATGTTTCTGAAATACAACTTTACATATTTTTAAGTCCTGCCTAATATATTATTATTTCTTTGTTTTATTATATTTATTGATTAATTTATTATTACGTATTTTCCCATTATACACATTTAAAAATGTGTATTTGGTACATGATACTGATAATGATATTGAGAAATTCTTGCTAGAAAAGAAACACATTTAACTTAGTTCGCCTGTTGGAAGGAGATCTAAAATATTATGAATTTAGTAAGCATATGTGCATAGCTAAAATCCCCCAAAAGTTTCTGGTCTGTAAAGCAGAATTGAGTTACTCTGATTCTAGTAAATGTCTGTAATCTTCCTGTACAAAAATTCAGTAATTGTGAAATCACTACAAGTCTCCAACTCATACCATAGTTTCAGGCTGTGTATTAAACAGAGTTCTTTTGGGAAAATTCTGGATAATTTAGAGAAAGGTCGGGGACCAAGGCTCAGAAAATGGATAAGAAACAAGCCATATAAAGCATCTTAGTACACATCAAAGCTCAGGATGGGATTAAAGCGCTTAACCTAACTGTAAAAGGGATAATTGAACTCCGACTGAGTTTCATGGCAAATTCCAGAATCTCAGACTAATTACGGTTGCATAAATTATAAATTATGAAAATATGTGCATCACATTGTCTTTAGATCTAAATAAAGTTTATCATTGCCCTCAGCTGAAAACATGCCATGAGATTTCCTAAGTATAATTAAATTTGAAATGAGAGCAAAAACACCTGCAGAAGCACTCAGTCTAAAACCGGAGCTTGCATGTCTTAATGTGAAAAGTGTCTCCCAATTGAAACATACTAAAGTGACTGTACAGAAGCCGCTTTATTTGACTACTTGGGCTCTACATATACTTAAATATTTCTTAAAATCTATGTAAAAGTAATACGTGCCCTGTAAAGACGTAAGTTTTCAAGTAATGAGGAATCATATGTGCCAATAATAAGGAAATTCATAGTGTATATATGAAAATGGAAATATTTTATTCCATCAATTCTTAGATATGCAATTTTTCACTTTGAAAGATTTTGATTTCAGGATGCAGCTTGCAAGAAATGAAAACTTTTCATGCCTCATTCTTTTTAATTCTAGAAAGTTGTTGGTAGGTCAACATCTTAGTTAAAATGCAGATTGTGAGACAGATCACGCACAGAAGGATTCACAGAAGCTCTTGTTTTGAAAGAACGAGTGAGCTGGCTCTCTAGCCAAAATCTGTGCATGTGTTGAATTAAACTTTAATATGCTCTCATTGTCAGAAGCCTGCAGGTTTCAAAGCCAATGCATCCCTCTATCAGGCAATACAAGGTATTACGTTTCAAGAGGTAAGTTGTAGCTAGGGCAGTAATTAGGCAAGATAAATTTGCTGTGAAATCATTAGGAAAAAAATCTTTATTCACCCATAATTACTGCTGAGGATATTTGTGCCCTGACCTGCTCAATTAAGGCCTGAACACCTGGCACCGCTTCCTTGCTATCTGCTGGTAATCCCCTGGCCAAGAAAACCATTTTATCCCAGGACCATGGTTGAGTGACTACAGTGATTAAAAACAGATCTCACTCTTACCTCAACTTCATGGGAAGTTCTTGGAGTTTCACCAAAATTGCTGTTCCTTATTGTTCAGGCCAAAGATATAAAAATATATTACATATTTCCAGCTTAATAGGATAAATTTGTTAGCTGCATAAGACATAAATATCATTTGTTTTAAAGACGTGCTCAAATACTAACAGTAAGTAAACAAGACGTATAAAAGACATAAAAGCTAATTTATTTGATGTGTATTATGTGGGCGTTGATTGAAGTTTGCCAAATATTTACTGTTGTGGATCATTCCTTCTTAATTGATCACTAGCTAGGCTCTCATGTGTACCTCAAGCAAACAATAAAATGCCGTTGTATACCTAGGAACAAGATGGTTTATATAATGCATTTGGTTTATTTTCTTCCATTGGCATCATTTGAAAATTTTGAATACTAAGTAGAATGGGCAGGGACATATGAGTCACAATATCACCTCCGTTGTTATTCCAAAACAGAATAAGTTAGCATTGCCTATGGTATAAATATATTGCATTGATTGGGGTTATTGTTAGGAAAACAATGCTTGACTTATTCGAGAAAGTGGCTCTAGTAATAGTCAAGGAGGCTTTACAAAGTGTAAAAGAGATCAAGTTTGCCTCCTATACTGTGATCTCACGTTTTCTGTTCTCTCTAATGGTAATAACAACCCTGGATTTGGTGGATATCTGTTTGAACTTTAAGAAGTTTTTAATAGAGAGATAGATAGATAGACAGGTATAGAATATATAATAGCAACCACAAACAATATATAAGCATTGCTCTTAATGATTTCAAACTGTGGGTAATGACTTCCACATTGCTGAGTCAAGTGATCAATTCTTAATTCTTATCTTTCTTATGCTATCACGTTGATCACTAATTTTCCTCACTAGACATTTTTACTGGGCTTCTGTTTCTGACGCAGAGCTCCTAAATCCATTGTATTTTCCTGGGTGATAGGATCATCTTTTGTCCTCATGAGGTGATGCTTGGTGGGCTCATGGATGGAGACTGGTCGCCAGAAAGACCAAGCCATGATTAGAAGCTGCGAACTTTCAGCCCCATCTCCCATTCTCCAAAGAGGAGAGAGGGGTTGGAAACTGAATTAATAACTGACCGTGCCTACATGACGGAGCTTCTGTAAAAATAAAAGAAATGTGGGGTCGGGGGAGCTTTTGTGTTGGTGAATGTATCCCACTGGAATACATGGGAACAGAAGCTCCTGCACTTGGGATCCTTCCTAACTTCACCCTATGCATCTTTTCATCTGGCTGTTCATCTGTATCCTTCATCATATCCTCTGCTGTATAATAAACTGGTAAACATAAATAAGCATTTCCCTGAGTTCTGTGAGCCTTTCAAGCAAATTATCACACTCAAAGAGGGGGTCATGGGAACTATGATTTATAGTCAGTCGTTCAGAAGTGCAAATGACAATCTGGGACATGTAATTGGTGTCTGAAGTGGGGACAGGCTTGTGGAACTGAACCTTAAGTTATGGGCTTTGATGCTAACTCCAGGTAGATAACATCAGGACTGAAGTGAATCATAGAATTGAATAGTGTCAGAGAATCCATCAGTGTGGAAAAAAACTCATACATCTCATGTCAGAAGTGTTATGAGTATGAGAGTAAAAGGAAAGCAGTGTGCTTTTCCTTGACAGCTTCAGAGATACCTCACTCATGTACTCTTGGGCATCTTTGTTCTGTTTGATCGTGTTCTGGGGTATTTTCTTTTCCCTTTTCTCTTCCTCCCTCACTGGCCACTTCTAGTCTCTTTCTGTTGCCTCCAAAACTTTCACCCCTGGAAAGACTCATGTCCAGTCCTTGGTCCTTCTGTCTCTATACTCAAGTGTCCAAGCACAGGCTCGTTAATGATGATGTCCAGGTTTATAACTTCCAAATTCAAGTGCCTGTGGGACACATCTACTGGGATTTAAACAGATCAAGCCTAATAGGTCTAAGATGAATGTACGACCTCTCTCTACAAACTTGTTCCACCCACAGTCTTCCCCTTCTTAGCAATGGCAAAACTGTCTTTCTGAAAATTGCAAACAAAAGCTTTTATTTTTATAACCCACATTTTATACCCCAATTTTTCGAAAACACAGTTGCCTTTATTTTATGAATATATCCAGAATCTAGTATGGCCTGTGCTTTATTTCCTCTATGTCAGAGACTCAATTTGTCATAGATGCCATATTTATATGCAAAGCACTGTGCTGGGACATGCAGGTGATTCAGAGAGGAGTAAAAGATAACTCAATATACCAAGAAAGCTATTATCAAATAGAGCTGCTAAAATATGTTCTCTAATAATCATTGTTCAAGAAAAAGTGCACCTGGTTCCAGAAGGTTTGACCGAGATCAAATAAAGTATTAAGAGGTTTTACAGGAGGGAAACATCTCGTCTAAAAGCCATCAGCTTGTGATTAAATAACAACTATAGAATATATTATGTTTAAAGTCTGAGCTCTGCGATTAAAGGTTTGAAACCCTGACTCCTGAATTTCCCAGCTATTTGACCTTGTCCAAGCTACTTCATTTCTCTGCCTTTGGTGTCCTAATCTTTGAAATATGATTAATAATTGAGGGATTTGCAATAACGAAGGTGAAGCACTTAGTAAGTGTTTTACACAGAGCAGATGATCAATGAATATTAACAAGAATGCATCATCTATATGTAGCCTCAACAGCTTCCTCATTTCGGCCTCATTTCCTAAGTCATAAGCACCTGCCCGCAATGTCTATTATTTCCCTTCCTGGAACCTTTCTCACTCAGGCATGCCTTCCAGACCTAATGGAAATTTTCCACTTTTCAGAAGCTTTAATTCTAACTAGTGCTACATCATTGCATTGTCCTCAAGTCCATTCCCACGTACTTGATTGAGCTGCGTGTCATGCTATGTTTCAGTTTTACATTCTCACGCCTTTTACATTTTTCTTCTTCAGTGGGACTGTACATTCCTTAAGCTTAAATCCTATTGCTTCATTAGCACTTTCTTTCCTCAGTGTCTGATACAATGTTCTTCACACAGAACGCACTTAAAGGCTTGGCCAAATATCTACACTCAAAGCTTGAACATTTACCCTAGGGAAATATATAACATATGGATTTTTCACCATTTATATTATGATAACTCTCAAATTATACGTTTCTGAAAGATTTACAGTTGTGATATCCTATTCCTTACAGCTGTATGTGGTTTGGGTAAGCGTAAGCAAATTTTAAAATGCAATATTTCTTAAAGGGAACTCTTTTGATGAAATAATTTTCAATGAATTCTTCTCTCAAAAAGCAAAGATAAAATTGTATTTTATTTTAATCTATCCTAAAAAGTATTACAAGTATAATAGTTTCACGAAGCCCAGTATGCTATGGAGTGTGAACTATATTAATTGTTCTTAGAACGAATCCAAACATACATTTGGAAATTTAAGTTTATTGGGGTGAAAAAGTAAACCAGGACTCTTACTGTGAGAAACCCTGAAAGTTTAAGGTAAGCCCATAGGCAGAATAGGATCTGAGGAAGATTTTATTTACCTGTGATCTTCAGAGGTCTACACTGATGTCATTGAATATGTGTAGAAAGATCTATGGGCTATCACAGTATTCAGACCAAAACCTCACTGATTTAAGACCAATTTTTTCCTTACGAACACATTAAGACTGTTCCATTCCATTGATAGCAGAGCGATTTGGATCCCTCTGGAATTGAACAGAAGGACAAAGTCATCTGCATTGCCCGCACTACTGGTTAGACGATTTTATCTGAATATATGTTGAAACCATTCTTGAATCTGGGTAGAGATGACACATAACTTAAGCTAAACTACTTAGAATCTTCTCCTAAAATTATTTAAGAGGAATAAATTGGAAAATTTGAAGTCAATTTGACATCAAAATTAAAATAATGACGTCTACCGCCACATTTCCTCTGCTGTCTCCCTCATCTTCTAAGCACAAAGTTGCTCATTCTCGTCTTCGTGTCTTTGTTCCTAATCTTTACACAGTAAGTATGCTGTGAGCTTTCGTCCCTTTTATAGTTCTTATAAAACTGAATTTAATAGTTTTACTGCAATTGAACAGTGAGTGGCCATGCGTGCTATGATGGGAACAGGTGCTGTGTAAAATGCAGGTATGGTACAGGTTTTCTGTTTTGAAAAGTTTTATCACTATGCATTTTTCTGCAAGAAAATGAATATTTTCATCTTGGAAGAAACACCTGTGCTCAGAGCATACTTTATATGCTGTAGAAGAGACAGCTTCTAATATGATGATGCTGAGGCACCTCATGGCGTGGCCACCTCTGCCCATCTCAATTCTAACTTCCAATGGTGTCCAAAATGTCACCATTAAAGTCAGTGCTCTGAGTTGTAACTGTCGTCTGTGTTTCATCATTTTTAATCCATCATTCCTTCATTCTTCAAACTTTAAATGCTTCTGTGAACCATGCATTGAGAATAAAGTGACTCACGAGAAACTACGGATAACCTCAGAGGTCTCACTATCTGTTGGGGACATAGATACAAATACTGCAACACACTTGATTATAATAAACAGTGCATTTCACCATTAAACGAACCACATTGGACTTCGATGTAAAATGCATATTTTCTGAAGAGTAACATTAGTATAGAAAGATAACAGAAGAACCTATTGTTCTTTCATGTTTTCTTATTTGATTACTAAAATAAAATGAATATAGTGAACACAACACATGGAAGAACAAGAATGGCTCTGCATCCTGCATGAGTTCAACTGCAGCTCCAGCCCTGTGATGGCAACCCTTTGAGAGACGCCAGCCAAGCCACCCTGGAATACCTGACCAAGAGTCCATGAGAAATAATGATAAATACCTATTATTGTTTAAGGTAAAAGTTTTGGAATGATTTGTTGTACAACGTTAGATGAGTAATATGATTGCAGCGATTCTCTACTGTATTCTTCCATACGTTTTAAAGTATTATCTTTTATATGGAAGCTTATGATATGTGACAAACCAATTTCTGTGAACAGAGGAATTCAGAAGTTCAAGTAGGTACTTTTTTTTTATCTCAAGAACTTTTGGTTAAACAAATTATCCTTTTCTTCCATTAATTGACTTGATGATTCTGTTGAAAACCAATTGACCATGTAATCTGTCCATCCGTGCTCCCTCTTCTCTGTTCACTGGATCTGCTTGTCTATCCTCACACTCACACTGGATTATGGTAAATTTAAAAATCAGATGATGCTAGTTCCCCAACTTTGTTCTTATTTTTCAAGGTTGTTTTGACTATTATAGGTCCTTTGTTTCCTCATATAAATTTTAGAAACAGCTTGTCACTTTTTTAAAAAAGCTTGATAGAAAAAAGTTTATAAATACAATGTTTTTCAACTAATTTTATTGGGATTATATGGTTTATAACATTGTGTAATTTTGGGTATAGATTATTGTTTATCAATTCCTGAATACAATTCATCATGCTCACTGCCAGTAGTCTAATTTTTATCCATCATCATACATATATGCCCCTTTGTCCCTTTAGCCCAACTCCCCCAATGCACTTCCCCTCTGATAACCACTAATCTGTTGTCTTTATCCATGTATTTGTTATCTTCCACATATGAGTGAAATCAGGCGGTATGTGTCTTTCTCCATCTGGCTTATTTTGCTTAACATCACACCCTCCAGGTCCATCCATGTTGTTGCAAATGTGACCATTTTGTCTTTTTTTTTTATGGCTGATAGTATTCCACTGTGTGTGTGTGTGTATACATATACACCACATCTTCTTTATCCATTCTTCTATAGACGGGCACTTGGGTTCTTTCCATGTCTTGGCTATTGTGAATTGTGCTGCAATGAACATGGGGGTGCATGAGTCTCTTTGGATCATTGATTTCAAGTTCTTTGAATAAATACCCTGTAGTGGGATAGCTGGGTAGTATGGTATTTCTATGTTTAATTTTTTGAGAAATCTCCATGCTGTTTTCCGTAGTGGGTGCACCAGTTTGCGTTCCCACCAGCAGTGTATGAGTGTTCTCTTTTCTCCACATCCTCTCCAACATTTGCTGTTTTTTGTCTTGGTAATTATAGCCACCTTACACTCTGTGTAAGGTGATATCTCATTGTAGTTTTGATCTTCATTTCCCTAATAATTAGTGATGTTGAACATCTTTTCATGTGTCTGTTGTCTTTCTGTATAAATACGATTTTTTAAATTACTGGATGCATTCCATAACTGATGCTGAAATTTATTATTTGCCTGTACACACAATTCTTTACTTAACTACGTTTCAACTTCATATCTATCAGAGTATCGGGCCCATAGTAAGTGTTCCAAAATATTTTGAAGAAATATAGATAGCTTGCTTCAGAATTATTTTATTTTAGGATTTTTTTTTTCTGTAGAAGCTGAGTTTGCAAGCAAGCCCTATCCTGGGTATGTATTATCTTTAAAGTATTTTTTTTTCAATTTGGAGTTTTCTTGCTAAATGGTGAAGTCTTGGGTTATGTTTGTACTTTTTAAAAAATTCTGGGAGAAAATAGTAAGTCAACATACATAAGTTATATACTATATTTTTCTACAAAAATGTTTCAAACATTTTCTAAAAAGAATGTGCATACTTTTTAACAACTGATATACTAGAGAACATTTAAATAACGTAAAAAGTTCTTAAAACTTTAGGACTATATTTTCCAAAATGTATTTTATGAAATAAAAATTCTTCAATATAGTTAGTGAGCAAAAAGCTTCATTTCAAGTTGGAAATTCTTAACGTTACACTCTCTCCTTTTCACTTGGTCTGTTTCTGTGCTCATTAGAAGTTCTGAGACACCCTGTCATAAAGAAGCTGGTTCATCACTGTTTAAGATAGGATTTTGCAAACTAATTTGAACATTTAATCCCTTTCTGGTAGAACATGTATTAATATTGCTCAGTTATAATACTTTTCAGAGACTCATAGACCATCATGAAGAAAGACCAGCAGGAGACATGATGGTGAGAGGAAAGAGAGGTAGAAACATTTGTTCCTCGGGATCCCTCCTTTCTGGGCTTTTCTTAGAAGTGGCTGAGTCCCTCTACTGGAGGACACAGCTCCTCTCTAGCAGTCCTCATCTACAGCTAGAGGTTTCTTTAGGGCTCTAATAACAGCTCCTTCCCCTCGTCTCATCAGACCTAGGGGTGGTAGCTACTTCCCTCTGCTACGATCACCCATCTCTTGTTAACCTTAAATTTGTCTGCACCTCTGTTCATAGGCTTCTCATTAAGTGATATACAATTATTCTTTTTTGAGCATTCTTCAACTTTTCTTCTGGGATCTCTTCTAATGTCCTAATTAATTTCCTGACTGACCCTGGGAAAAGATGCTCAATATGGATATTTACGATTGAGTTGTCCTTAGACTTGACAGTGAATGGACACCCTCTTTTCAGGAGAAATAGAATAATAATAGTTTTTGACATGCAGTGATATCATGATTATGAAATTATCACTAGGGGTGACATGGAAAGTAGTGAAAGTCCTAGGAGATGAAGTACCTGTGGCACCATGTCCCTATAATGACAATGGTGATTAATAGGAATTCAGGCATAATTTGCTACTTATATCCACACTAGAGAGAGTACATAGAGTAAAGGACAAAGTAAAAATTTGATTGCCCAATCGAACAAAGAGGAAAAACAATGTCTCTTAGGAGTCTTAGTGGTTTCACATCATAGTTGGAGCCTTTAGATTTGACAGTATGGAGGTACTTACCTGGGATTCAATGTGCTGGCTTGAATGTTTGGAGTTGCATTAATATTCAAATAACAAATCCCATTAATGAGAAGAGAATTAAGAATTTGTCAGCCGAGAGCTGAGTTACATTATAATCTGAAAGAAAATGCCCCACAAGAATGTGGTGCTTTCTGATAGGATGTGGTATATGACTTAAGCATGGGGACACATAGTGAGGTCACCCCTACAGCTGAAATACTTGTGTCCAGGAATCAAAAGGTGAGAAGTGGACTACTGATTTGTACATTACAACACTGTGAAACTGTACTTCAACCAGTTTTCTCTAATTTTACCCTTTCTACCCATAGTTGCCATCTTGCTGTTATGCGACTTAATAAATCACTTAAGTTTTGCATCTTATCCCCATAACATTTGATCCAGTGAATAGAGAAGACTTGGTATTCAGCACAGGAATTTTTAAATTGTGATGATATATACATAACATAAAATTTACCATTTTATTTGTTTTCAAGGGTATAGTTCAGTGGCATCAAGAACATTCACATTGTTGTACAACCATCACCACCATCCTTCTGAGCATTTCATGTGGATAAATTTTGTTCTTTTGTCATAAATAGATTACTAAAGCATGGGGCCAAGTTTTGGCTTTCGAAGCTTTCTCACTTTTAATCTTTCACAAACTGCATAATAGCTCGTCTTTTGCCATTATTTGCAATGGAAACTTATGGAAAAGTAACTGCACTTGTTATTAACTCAAAATATTTTTTGTGTCTTTGCCAAAATTTCTATCTGCCTAGAGAGCGATTATGCATTAATTGTGGAAATTCACTGGCATGACAGAATGATGAATCCTTCAAGCCCTGAAATGAGGCTTCATGAATTTCCCTAAACAGGAGGAAATCATTTATCTCTTCACTTTTATACAATGAAGATTAGAGAAAGGAATTTCCTTCCAGATTCAGTTCTCCTGAGTATTATCCAGATGCTATGATCAGTATCAGCTCAAAGATTCTAATATCTTTCAAATTCATTTTGTTCTTGTTTCAAACCATGATTAACAGAAGTAAATATGAAGCTCTTTATAGTCAACCCTCCAATCCGCTTCCTTTGCTAAACCCTGAAAATACAAGCCCAGAGAAGACATTCTGATTACTGCTAAGATGACCAGGTGAAAACTTTACTTCTCTATCACTCGGATAGACTTGTTATTTTTCCCGCTTTCTTCTTCAATATAAACCATAATGAAATTTAAGACCTATGAGCTTCTACCCCATTCAGAAAGTGACTTTTGATTGTTCTGGCTCCCAACAGAAGTTATGAGGTAGCTTTGTCTCTGGGGGCAGACATATCTGGATTGAAATCCTGACTTCATCCATGATCAACTGTGTAATTTGGGAAGTTACTTAATCTCTCTCATCCCAATTTTCTCACCTAAAAAGTAGGGATACTCTCAGAGTCTTTATGGTAAAGTTGTTATGAGGATTTCATGTAAATTACATTAAGCACTGCATTACATTACCCATGTGTTAAATGCTCCACAAATCTTAGTTCTCAACAGCATCATGATCATTGTTACTATCATTATCATCAATGTCACCATCCCTAAATTCCATCTATACCACTCACCAGCTCTGCAAAATTTTGCCTTCTATTTCACTATTAAGTTACATATACATTTAGGTATTATCTCTTTGAACAATTTCCAACTTCCTTGATAACAATAACTGAATTCTTATATTTGTTACATTATTGGAATACAGGAACAGAAAATGTCCTAGTTTACTATTGCTGCTGTAACAAATTACCACAAACTCAGTGACTTAACACAAATGTTTTTCCCCACAGTATATGAGATCAGAAGTCCAAAGTAGGTTTCCCTGGGTTTGAAATCAAGGTATCGGTGGGCCACTCTTCCTCTGGGGCTCTAGGGGAAAAATCTACTTCCTTTCCTTTTCCAACTTCCACAGCTGAATCCCTTGCATTCCTTAACCCATGACTGTTACCCCAATTTTCAAGGCCATCAGCATAGCATCTTCTCATCTCTCTTTTCGTCCATGTTCACATCACCTTCACCTCTTCTGTAGTTGAATCTCTCTCTGGCTCCCTCTTGTAAGAACACTAGTGATTACATTTAGAGATCACACAGATAATCCAGAGTAATCTCCTCATCCCAATATACTTTATTTATCCATATTTTCTAATCTCCTTTTTCCATATGAGTTAATTTTCAGTTTCCAGAGATTAGGATGTAGAAATCTTTGAGTGCCACTATTCATCAGACGATAATCCACTCTCTGGTCCACAAAGATTCATGTCTAGCCCACTTGCAAAAGCATTTACTCTATCCCAACATCCCTCCAAATCTCAACTCATTATAGAATAAACTTAAAGTCCAAAATCTCACCTAAACACTGTGCCCTCAAAAGTCCCCAAATCATTACTTAAATAATCCAAATGAGGTATGGGTGAGACTCTGGGAATCATTCACTCTGGGAAAAATTTATCTCCATTTATGAACCTGTGGAAAGAGAAAACAAGTTATGTTATATGCTTCCAAATTACAGTGATGGGACAGGCATAGGATCACAGTATAGCGTCCCCACTCCAAAAGAGAGAAAATGGAAGCAAGAAAGTAGTCACTGACCCCCTAAAATTTTGAAATCCCGCCAGGCAAACTCCATTTTATTTGAAGCATGGGAATAATCCTCTGTGGTCTGAGGCTCCACCCTCTGCACCCATGGCTCCACCCTCTGTGCCCCAGGCTGGACTTGTGGAGTGAAATTTCCTCCCTCTCTACCCTTGGAGTCATTCTCTGTCTTTCTTAATGGGTAGCACATCTTTGCAGCTGAGGAGAGCCATCAGCTTTTTTTCCTGCTTGTGGAATTTTAGGAGTCAGACTGTCTTCTTTCATTTCATCACTCCATATTAAGCATTGAGAAGCCAGCTAAATACAGGTGGATTTCCATTGACAAAGTGGATTGAAGTTTATATATTTACCCAGGATTAACGAACCTAAATAAAATATCTGGTACAGTAACATATGGATTGTCTAAAGTACCATGTGCACATATGGAAAAGAAGGATTTTCAAGGGTACACATGTACATCCAGAGAATCAGAAAAGCTGGACGTTAGATGTTGCCCTAACGTAATCTTTTTGTGTAAACTTAGCAAGTCCCTGCTCCTCCCTGGGCCTTGGTTTCTTTGTCTGTTAAGAGAGAACAGATCTGCCTGGTCCGTGTATTTCCCAAGGTATGATGCATCTCACATTGAGTACACGACTTTTAGATGCTCTCCAACTTCTGAGTCATGGGCTTCAAATGTCCTCAGAAAAAACACCAGGCCTACTACAAGCACCGCCAACCAGCAGCGCCAGTACCATCTCTATAAATGTAAATGAAAGAGAAAGAGACATTATAATTGAGGGTTCTTTTACTCCCAGGGACCAAGGTCTTTATTAGATTTCTTTAAGTAGTCTCATTTAAATATTTTCTAAGATCTAATGCAACATTTTATATCCATTTTTAATATGAGAAAAATATAAAACATAAAAATTAAAGCAGTTTTTGGAGAAGCAGAACCAAGAATGATGGAGTTGGGATTTCAACTTGGTTCTCTCTGACCTTAATACCCTGAAAACTTAGAGAACTGAGCCTCCATTTCACTAGCCTCTATTCTGCCTCAGAAGTCATCCCAAACCAAAAATTCCAGGAACCTCATTTACTCATTGTTACACCTGTATTTTGCCATTCTAAATCACTTTGATAAAGGTACTAATCTGACAGACCTAGGGACAGAAGAAATACCTTGATGATGAAACAGTGTCCCATGGTCCTAAGGAACATGTGTCAGTATGGATGGAAGAATCAACCTTGCAAGAATTATTGTCTCTGCCAGATGGGAAGCATAATCTCTAGGGAAGATTCCTCAATCTTCTGGAATATTCTTTCAACTCTTACCTTGTGTCTTACATCACAAGCGAGAGAGAGAAAGATGTTTAAACATGGCCAAGTTAAAATATATTGCATACTGATCAAACCCAGGGAAAGCTCCTGGCTTAGAATAGTTTCTATTTATCAATTCCTTTACAGCGTCTGATCATTTTAGCCATGACTACTGTGGAAAATATTTGGAAAGTTTGAAAACATGGTTTATTATTTCCTTAAAAACTCAGGACCTCCTTTTCCTCATTCTCATGTCATCATCCCTTTATCTCTATAATGGCTCCCATCTTGTTTGCTTGTCTCTTGATTTATGTTTTCAGGTAGACATTGTATCCAGTTATACTTTTTTTTTTTTTTTTTGAGGAAGATCAGCGCTGAGTTAACATGTGCTGCCAATCCTCCTCTTTTTGCTAAGGAAGACTGGCCCTGAGCTAACATCCATGCCCATCTTCCTCTACTTTATATGTGGGACGCCTACCACAGCATGGCTTGATGAGTGGTGCCATGTCTGCACCTGGGATCCAAATCGGTGGACCCCAGGCCGCCAAAGTAGAACGTGCATACTTAACTGCTATGCCATGGGCTGGCCCCAAAGGGGACGGGGTGCTGCATGGGCCAGGAATCAAACTGTGGCCTCTCACGTGGCAGGTGAGAATTCTACCACTGAGCCACCCACACACCAAACCAGTTATACTTTAAACTGACATACTATTGACTTTCCAGGCTTCAGAGGAATTATAATCTTTCTTTTCAAATGCCATTTGAAGGGATATGTAATTTGTTTACTTTTGTGACATTGCCTTTCAGATGATTTTTTAAAAAATAATTTTTCTTTTCATTTCTATTTTGCCCTTTAGTCGTTTTAATAAAGGAGTTTAAGCAAATTCTAAACTGTAAACGTGGTGAAGTTTTATTCTCCAACTGTTAAAGTTCTTTATCAAATGTCGTGTCATTGTATGTCATTACTTTAATGGATATAACATCTTTGTGAAAAGAAACATCAAATAAAATCTTCTTTTTTTCTTTTATCCTTCCAGTAAATGAAAAGAAAATCCCTAATGTACTTTTCTACATTTGGTGCTGAATTTTTTGAAGTTAAATGAATGCAAAGAGGTCAATTAACATAATAAAAGAAGAACATACTAAAAACAAATGGAAAAATATTCACTCTTTTGAGTAATCAATAAAATGCAAATTTAATCAACCTTGAGGCACCATGTTTATACTGTGACACTAGACAATGTTACAATTATAATGTTAATTTGCTAGAAGATGTAGTAAAATGAAAGTATTGAGATAGTTTTAGAAATTTTAAATTGCTTTAAACTTTTAAAAATCAATCAAGCAATGTAGCAATAGTCATAAAGACATTTATATACTCTGACCTTACAGTTACATGCCATCTTGAGATCGTTGGGGTGCTTGTGTTTCTAAGTTTATATAAAAAAAGACAAAATTTTAATTCACAAATATACTCCTTGATGCATTATCCATTATTTTAAAAGAAGAAAATAAAGCCTGGAAATGAAAGAAGTGCACAATGATGTTGAAACAGAACATCAATGCAAGCAATTATTACCTTATCATTAAATTTATAATTATAACAGAGTAAAGATAATGTGGGAATCATTTTGAAACGTTACATAAAATCATAAAATAAATTTCTGTTTATTCATTGATTACAATGGCAATAATAATATTTGTGTTTGTGTATGTATTTGCTCAATTTGAAGAATGGGAATAAAACATTACTACTTCAGAGTTTTGTTGTGAGAATTAAATGTAATGATATAAATGGTGCTCAGAACAGTGTCTGGCTCATAATAAACCTTCAATATACATTATTATTGCTAGTATTGTGAAATGACATAGGTCAATTTTAGCTGTGCCCTTATTGTTTTTGTGGGGTTTTTTTTGTAAAATTCAATGGCTTCTTAAGATTATTGTTATGTGATCTTTATAAGCCTTTATCCCCACAACTCCACTGAACAGGTGGCCTGTTTTAATGAAATTCAGTTCTCAGCTTGAATTCTGCTGCTCATAGAAGCATTGTTTGGGAGAATGCTTTTGCACAAATACATACATAACTCGACAGTTATACCACATTTTATTATAACTGATAAAGTTTCAGTTGTCTGTCTTATAAGTGCTCTGAAAAGTATCTTGCAGAGATGATTCTCTTGAGGAAGCTGCAACAGTATTTAATGGTTGGTTAGGCTTATTTAACCATCTGATCAAGCAACAGAATCCTCTCTTAGTTGCTAGGACACAGGGCCAAATCTGAGCACTGAGCCAAGAAGTACAGTCTGAGGTTACAGGCTACTAAGATCATCTTATGAAATTCATATAAGGACAGAGATGCCTGTAGAGTCTTCCCAACTAAGCCACATGTATCAGCTACCCTACATTTTCTCAATGAAAAAGTATTTCTAATTACTTATTGTAACTAGAAAATATTAGATTGGAGATGTTACAACGATAGTTAAAGCACTTTTAGTGCGCCATCCCTGGAGAAGGCCTAAGTGCTTGGAGAGCTTCCATTGTTAACTGCCAATAAAATATGTATTAGAACTAAGACACACACGTGTGTTACACTATCTATTGAAGGACATTTTATAAAGAAAATTAGAGATAACATGAGAATCATGATCATTACTATTATTTACAACCAAATCTTGGGCAAGGATGAAAGGGTGTACTTGATATAAAAGGAAGTAATAAACAAAATGATTTCTGTACACTATGAGAAATAAGAGAAAAGCAACAAGTGACATAAAAAGGACTCTATTTAGATGCTCTTCTCTTCTGTTACCTCTCTCTCCTCTGTTACCATTAGTCAGCCTCTGTTACCATTTCAAAATCTGCTGAGCTGCAAAGGAGAAATTCAGACGTGCCTAAAGGAACTTTTGAAGAAAACTCTCCTAAGTTCCAGCTTTACTCAAAGCCATGTGGTAGCTGATTGGTAAATATAATTCACTATGGAGAACCTCTTTGAACTATTTTAGATACAACACTGAAATTTCTTTCTAAGTAGTATAGAAGCCCCAATACAAGTAACAGCTGTTGCAATGAAAATAATAAGAGTCGGAAGTTCCAGGGTATGATATGAAATTAGCACAAGAGAAAGCAGTAGAAAACCTAATCACCTTATATTATTTCAGCGTAATATAAAATAACCAAAATTTTACCGTATTTTGACAATTAAAAACAATAAATTATGCCTTTACTTTGTATAGTTTCAAAATTAAGATATAAAAATACAGTTCTATTTTAAAAAATAAATGGACAACACTTCTGGCATCCTTGAACTCCAAATAAACATAGTACTAGAATTCTAGTTCTAGATGAAATATGGAATGCATGTTGTTGTACCTTTAATGAGTTGCACTGTGTCCTCCTAAAATGAATATATTGAAGTCCTAACTTCCAGGATCTCAGAATTGACCTTATTTTGAAACAAGATCTTTGCATAAGATCTTATTTCCAAATAATTTTCTACATTTGCAAATGTAATTAGTTAAGATGAGCTCTTAGTGGAGCAGGGTGGGTCCCTGCCCCCTATAAACATGGGAAATTTGGACACAGACTCAGAAAGAGAGCATCCTGTGAAGATTGTAGTTGTGCTGCCACACACTGAGGGACCACCAGAAACTAGGAGAGAGGGCTGGGATGGATACTTCCCTAGAGCTTTCCAAGGGAACACGGCCCTGCCAAAATTCTGATCTTGGGTTTCTAGCTTCCAGACCTGAGAGACAGTAACCTTCTGTCATTTCAGCCACTCAGTCAGGGCTTTGATGGCAGCCCTAACAACTAATACAACATCTTCGTATCTCATTAACATTCCCACCTTGATGCCAGTTCAGAATTCATGAGATGTTTCACTCCTCAATAGCTCTGGAAAATGTGAAGCTTCCCCCATATTCCATTTCAGACATAATGTATATTTATTTTAGATTTAAATCCCATTTTCTCTAAGTCAAATGATATGAAGCAGCTTACAAGGCAAACACAGAGTGAGATAGGTCAATTAGAGGCAAGAGCAGAACTGAGGACAGAAGAGGAGGGGACTCGTCGGAGGGAGCTCCCAGTCCTCCTGGGCGAGGTTAGGGAAAGCGTAGGACCCGCAGGAATGCACTTCACAGTTTCTCAGCAGCTGAAGTAAAATGGCTAAAATTGTCAAAAAATGTAATTTTTTTTCATTTACTGATTGTGAAATACGGTTTAACTAAAGTACATTTGTAAGTAGAAAAGCTGAAATTTAGTCAGATCCAGGCCGCGGTTTGGGATATAGCACGTAGCTTCATGATCCTCAGCTTCTCTGCCACGCGCTGGTCTGCAATTCCAAGACCACAACTTCCTACCATCGTTCCGCAGCTTTGGTGACTGGGAATTATTGTGACAACCATGGTTTTAGCACTTGTGTTATGTCAGGTACTTAATAACGCTAAATGCGGTTATATAAATTGTTTATTGCCAACACTAGGGCCCTGTATACTTTATATTCATCACACATTAGTGTATATATTTTCATATTTTTCTGGCACATAGTAGAAAGGTATCTTGAGCAGAAAGCTATTTTATAAATCTCTTAAAGACAACATAGAGGCACTTATTGGCTCAGATCTGTCTTTAGGATTTACATACATGACCTATTCTTATAGCAACCCTTTTTGAAGAAGTGATATCCAAATTTTATAGTTGAAGAAATTGAGATTCAGAAATTGTAATTTACCCAAAGACACAAAGCTTGCCATTAACTAATCGAGGATTTGATCCCAATCTGCTATGGAAGCTCTTATATATCTTTTTTTTCACTTTTCATTTTATATTTTTGTAGCAAAAATTTTCAACCATATGCAAAGTAGACAGAAGATACCCACGAGCCCTCACCCGGCTTTGATAGCCATCGTCATTCCACCGCTCGTTTCATTTATGTTTTTACTCACTTTCCATCTTTCTCACTTGATTAGTTTTTGTGTTCTATATTTAGAAAATAAATACAGGCCCATCCATAACGTAGTATATATAATAATTTTGGAGTTTTTCAGGTTATATCTGGGAAAGTGTATTATGACATTTGATGCTCTGGGGACCTGAGGGAAGTCTCTGCAATATTGGTGAGTGGTACTCGTCACACTGCAGCACAGCCCCTCTATCCAGCCAGGTTTTTCTTTGTAGACCTCAGTGGCTTCATATAATTTATTCTGAGGTGATCGTACTCTCAGTAGAGGTCAGTGTGAGAATACATGTTACACTTATCTATAAAATGTAATTATTCATTCCTAATCTGGAAATTTCAATCATCCCTGTAGGGCTTCTGATGAAAACAAACATCATTGTGGCTATAACATGGTTGGAAAGGCCAATTGTCTTAATTCAAGACCAACCTAATGGAAAAAATCATTTCAAATGATTTTTCTTGCCAGCCCAGAATGTTCAATTGTTCATTTTTGAATGCATCTGCATTTTCATATCTCACATCTGTGATTGACTATTCTCATACAAAATCAGCTGACTCCCAACCAACTGAGAACTCAATATGCCAGAATGCTTCTGCAAGCACTAAGTATAAATTTAAACACTAAGAAATGTGCCTGCCCTAATAAATTTGATCTAACTTATCTGCAACTTGAAGATCTAATTCTTACACCATTTAATTTGGCTAAAGATGATACTATTCTTGAAATTTTAAGAATAATCCATTTATCTTTCATGACCCATTACCCTATGACCATTCTTGCCCAGAAAGAAAACTCACAATTTTCTGTCCAATATTAAATGAGACATATAATTAGTAAATTCCTTACAATATTATTGATACAATATTTTACCATTGCTATAAATGCACTGCATTACCGAGCCCCTCTTATGATCCAGAGATCCTAATCATAGATCTGATCATAGTATTCTGCTCACAGAGTCTGTCGTCACATGGCCTGCTGTCACCATGCAGCCTGATTTCATCTGTGCTGAGTCAATGAAAGTAATAAAATGAGGAGCGAGCAGGAGTAAATGTTTCATATGGAATTTCCTTTTCTTTATTTTTATCCTCTTTTATATTTGCATAATCATGTCATGTACAGTGTGTATTGGGTGACTTAGAACAGGCTACTGAGGTCATAGAAGGAGAATAGAGATTTATCCCACTAATTAAAGATTCACAGAGACATATGGAAATGCTTTTCCCCCTAAAGCCAACCTATCTAATATTAACCATAAACTCCCCTCATACTCTACTCAGCTATTCAGGTTATGTTTATGAATAGACTGTAGGAATTTCGTAATGTATGGAAATACCTCACTTTACAAGAACATGCACTTATGAGTAATTCTGAGCACTACAAATTATGGCTACTACTATGTTTTGTAGAGCTATTTAACCACACACAATTCCGTCAAATCTGATGTCTCAGATAAGGGAAAAGTTAAACTGAATCCCTAATTGAATACATCATCATTTTAATCTTTTTCCTTGGATAAGTGGCTTAATTTTGGAAATTATTTTCACCTATAAGTGATATTTTTCCCCTATCTTATCTGTTTTATAGGGGCTCCATGGGTTTGATTTGGCTCTGAAGTTAAAACAGGTTGAACTTAAATCACAGATCTGTCAATCAGTAGTGTCATCTTGGGCAAAATGTATAAACCTTTCTGAACTACCTTCCTAACTGAATGTTGTTAAAATGATTGACTCAGAGAACATACGTCAGCCTCACAGCATGATGTTTTGAAGCATTGGCTGAGTTCACAATGACGTTCTTTCTTTGAGAATGTCACTCTGTGGGAGGTATTATTAAAGCTATGACCTTACACTTGTGGCCACAGATCCAGAGATGATTGTATCACTGGAGGAAAGATAGCCCAAGACTCTTGAAATTTGGAACTGAACCAGTGACATTAGTGAAAAAGAGTAGATATGAATTATAATGTTGTATTAGTAAGAAGTAAATCAAGTCTGTGTGATAAAATAAAACAAAACAAAACAACCCAAAAGAGGGTAGAATGAAACACCTCAAAGAGGAAAGAGATAAAAAAATGGTACCAAAAGTATTTCCAGCTTCTGGTTTTAGTACAAGCTAAAGTCTCTGCTGTTCTCGCCCTAAAAATATTTTAGTGTTTTGTCAACAAATTTGTTTTCTCAATAAAGCAAATGCCTACAGCATGGTAAATACTCAATAAATATCAATACAGCTACCAGCTAGTTCCGCAAATGCTTTGCCAAATCTTTTACTATGTGAAACAGATGTATATAAAAAACACACATGCAAATTTAAAATTAGTGATTAAAAGAGCAGTGAGCTAAGGTTTAATTCCTTTTTTTAATTAAAAACAAAAGAAAAACATTTTGGGGAGTGACATCAGCAATATGGCAGAGTGAGCTGCTCCCTTTATCTCTCCCCCTTTTGAAAAATAATTAAATGGGCATTCATTGACCAATGGAGGAAGCCCACACAGCACAACAGGACACCTGAGAGATACATGCAGCTGTACATCTGAGAGTGGGCCTGCTCGCCCTCCAGGAAGTGGTAGAGATAGGTGAGCACTCCCTGTCCTCTCCCAGTAGCCCTGTGCACCTGCATGAGTGCTTTCCAGCCTCATTTGAATGCTCCCAAAATGGGAACACTCACCAGGGTGACTGTGGAAAGAGGTGGCAGGAGCCCTTAGTCAGCTCCTAATCTCTTTCCTGGCAGGGGGAAGGGAACCCACCAAGTCCCTGCGGCCCCAAGGAGTGGCCCTGACACAATCCTGGTGAGGATGCCCTGCCCACCAAGCACAGTCCACTCAAGCACCTGAGTGCTCCCCAGGCTGGTGTAAATGCCCATAGTACCCCCACAACTTCTAGCAGATGGGGTGTGACCAGAAACTCTGCTCCTGCTTCTCCCTAGTGGTAATAGGTGGAATCTATGACATAATGCTGCCACAAATGCCCTGACAAAAGCTTAGTTCATCAAACACCATGAGAAACTTTAGCAACAATTCATACCTAAGGAACATGACAATTCTTCAGAAACCAACCCTGAAAGCACAGAAACTTACAACCTAAATGACGGAGAATTGAAAATAGTTGCCATAAAGTAAAATGATGTACAAGAGGACACAGAAAGGCAATTCAATGAGCTCAGGAGCAAAATGAATCTCTTCACCAAAGAGATTGACACTATAAATAAAAAACACAAAGTAGAAATTCTGGATAGGAAAACACAAATAGGAAAGAGAACCAAGATTTTTAAAAATTCAAGAATTCTTTGAGAAATATCTGACTGCATTAGGAAAAGCAATATAAGGATTAAAGGTATTCCAGAGAGAGAAGAGAGGGAGAAAGTAGCAGAGAGCTTGTTCAATGAAGTAATAACTCAGAACTTCCCAAACCTGGGGAAAGGACCAGATTTATGAATGTATGAAGCTAATAGAAAGTCTAATTACATCAATGCTAAAAGAGCTTCTCCAAGGTGCATAATAGTAAACTGGCAAAAGTCAATGAAAAATAAAAAAGATTGAGGGCAACAAGGAAGAGGAAAATAACCTACAAAGGGAACCCTATTAGATTTCAGCAGATTTCTTGGCAGAAACCCTATAGGCTAGGAGACAATGGAATAATATATTCAAAATACTGAAAGACAAAATCTTTCAGCCAAGAATACCCTATCCAGTGAAACATTTCTTCAGACACAATGGAGAATAAAAGCCTTCCTAGATAAAGAAAAGCTGAAGGAGTTCATCACCTCTACACTTCTCCTACAAGAAATAATTAAAGATGCCCTAACACCAGAAACAAAAAGGCAAAAGTCTACAAAACTTTGAGCCAGGAGATAAATAGACATAATCAGAAAACTGCAGCTCTTTATCAGAACAGGGAGACAAATACTCATTTACAACTTAAAAGATAAAAGGAAAGAAAGCATCAAAACTAACTACAAACACTTCAACTTAGTCACAAACTCACAAAATTAAAAACAAAATAATTTGTAACAGCAATAACTCAGAAGGAGAAGAGGAAAGGGATGGATCTGCTTAGGTTAATGGAGATAATAAGCCATGAGAAAATGGACTATTTCACCTAAGAGATCTTTTATACAAACCTCATGGTAACCACTAAACAAAAAAATCAGAGCAGAGCCACAATTCACAAAAAGAGAAAAAAACTGAGAAAAACTCCTCAGAAAACTACCGAAATGAAATATCAGTCAGAAATTCAAAAGAAGAGAAAGAATGGAAACATAGAGCAACCAGAAAACAAGAGATAAAATGGCAGTATTAAGGCCCCCTATATTAGTAATCACTGTAAATGTACATGGATTGAATTCTCCAATCAAAAGACACAGAGTAGCTGGATGGATTAAAAAACAAGACCCAGCAATATGCTGCCTCCAGGAAACACATCTCGGCTCTAAAGACAAACATAGGCTCAGAGTGAAGTGATGGAAGACAATACTCCAAGCTAATGGCAAAGTAAGGAAAGCAGGTGTTGCCACACTTATATCAGACAAAGCAGACTTCAAGTTAAAAAAGACAATGAGAGATGAGGATGGGCAGTATATAATGATAAAAGGGACATTCCACCAAGAGAGCATAACATTTATGAATATATAAGTGCCTAATAGAGGGGCACCAAAGTACATAAAGCAATTATTAACAGACTTAAAGGGAGAAATTAAAAGCAACACAATAATAGCAGGGGACCTCAATATCACACTTATGTCACTGGAAAGATCCAGACAAAATGTGAACAAGGAAATAGTCAATTTAAATGAAACACTTTATCAGATGGACTTAATAGATATATAGAGCATTCCATCCAAAAGCAGCAGAATACACATTCTTCTCAAGTGCACATGGATCACTCTCAAAGATAGACCATTTGTTGGGAAACAAGGCAAGCTTCAATAAATTTAAGAACATTGAAATAATCTAAACCATCTTTTCTGACCACAATGCTATGAAACTAGAAATCAACTACATGAAAAAAACTGGGAAAGTCAGAAACATGCGGTGACTAAACAACATGCTACTGAACAACCATTGGATCAATGAAGACATCAAAGGAGAAATTAAAAAATACCTGGAGACAAATGAAAATACAACATGCCAACTCTTATGGGATGCAGCAAAAGCGGTCACAAGAGGGAAATTCATAGCAATACAGGCCACCGCAATAAGCAAGAAAAATCTCAAATAAGTAATCTTAAACTGCACCTAACAGAACTAGAAAAAGAAGAACAAACAAAGCCCAAAGTCAGCAGAAGGAGGGAAATAATAAAAATCAGAGCAGAAATAGATGAAATCGAGACTAAAAAAAACAGGAGAATGCATCAATGAAACTAAGAGCTGGTTCTTTGAGAAGATAAACAAAATTGGCAAACTCTTAGCCAGACTCACCGAGAAAAAAAGAGACAAGGCTCAAATAAACTAAGTTAGAAATGAAAGAGGAGAAATTACAACAGATACTGCAGAAATACAAAGGATTATAAAAGAATACAAAGAAAAACTATACGCAAACAAATCGGATAGCCTAGAAGAAATGAATAAATTCTTAGACTCATACAATGACCTAAACCTAATTTAAGAAGAAATAGAGAATCTGAATAGACCAATCACAAGTAAAGACATCGAAACAGTGTTGAAAAACTTCACAAGAAACCAAAAACAATGCCCAAATGGCTTCTCTGGAGAATTCTACCAAACATTCAATGACGATCTAATACCTTTCCTTCTCACACTCTTCCAAAAAATAGAAGAAGATGGAATGCTTCCTAACTCATTCTATGAGGCCAACATTACACTGATACCAAAACCAGACAAGGCCAACAAACAGAAGGAAAATTACAGGCCAATATCACTGATGAACATAGATGCAAAAATCCTCAAAATACTGGCAAACTGAATACAGTAATACATTAAAAGAATCATACACCATGATCAAGTGGGATTTATTCCAGGGACACAGGGATGGTTCAACATCTACAAATAAATCAATGTGATACACCATGTTAACAAAATGAGGAATAAGAATCACATGATCATCTCAATAGATGCATTTGACAAGATCCAACATCCATTTATTATAAAAACTCTCAATAAAAGGGGTATAGAAGGAAAATACTTCAACATAATAAAGGCACTATATGACAAACCCATAGCTGACAGCATAGTTAATGTGAAAAACTGAAAGCCATCCCTCTGAGAATAGTAACAAGACAAGTGTGCCCACTCTCACTGCTTGTATTTAACATAGTACTGGAGGTTTTGGCTAGAGAAATTAAGCAAGAAAAAGAAATAAAGGGAATCCAGGGGGCCAGCCTCATGGCCAAGTGGTTAAAGTTCTGCCCACTCTGCTTTGGCGGCCTGGGTTTGTGGGTTCAGACTCCACTTACTCCACTCGCCACCCATGCTGTGGAGGCATCCCACATACAAAGTAGAGGAAGATTTGTGCAGACGTTAGCTTGGGGATGATCTTCCTCAAGCAAAAAAGAAAGAGGAGAATTGGCAATGGATGTTAGCTCAGGGAGAATCTTGCTCACACACACACACAAAGGAATCCAAATTGGAAAGAAAGAAATGAAACTCTCACTGTTTGCAGATGATGTGATTCTATATATAGAAAACCCTAAAGAACGCATCAGAAAACTGTTAGAAATAATCAACAACCACAGTAAAGTTACAGGGTACAAAATTAATTTAAAAAATCAGTTGTATTTCTATACACTAACAAGGAACTAGCAGAAAGAGAAATCAAGAGTACAATCCCATTTACAATTACAACAAAAGGAATAAAATACCTAGGAATAAACTTAACCAAAGACCTATACACTGAAAACTATAAGACATTACTGAAAGAAATTGAAGAAGAGATAAAGAAATGGAAAGATCGTCCATGCTCGTGGGTCAGAAGAATAAACATAATTAAAATGTTCATATTATCTAAAGCAATCTATAGATTCAATCTAATCTCAATCAGAATCCCAATGATATTCTTCACAGAAATAGAACAAAGAATCTTAAAATTTATATGGAACAGAAAATGATCCCGAACAGACAAAGCAATCCTGAGGAAAAAGAATAAAGCTGGAGACAGTAAAATCCCAGACTTCAAAATATACTGCAAAGCTATACTAATCAAAACAGCATGGTACTGTCACAAAAACAGACACAGAGATCAATGGAACAGAACTGAAAGTCCCAAAATAAAACCACACATCTATGGACAGTTAACCTTCAACGAAGGAGCCAAGAATATACAATGGAGAAAGAAAAGTCTCTTCAATAAATGGTGTTGGGAAAACTGGACAGCCACATGCATGAGAATGAAAGTAGACAATTACCTTGCACTATATGCAAAAATTAACTCATAATAGATTAAAGACTTGAATATAAGATGTGAAATCATAAAACTCCTAGGAGAAAATGTAGTCAGTACACTATTTGACATTGGTCTTAGCAGCATCTTTTCAAACACCATGTCTACTAAGGCAAGGAGAACAAAAGAAAAAGTTAACAAATGGGACTACAACAGACTAAAATGTCTGCAAAGCAAAGGAAATCACAAACAAAATGAAAAAACAACGCACCAACTGGGAGAAAATATTTGCAAATCATTTATCCAACAAGAGGTTGATCTCCAAAACATGTAAAGAACTCATACAACTCAACAACAACAGCAAAAAAACCTGATCAAAAAATGGGCAGAGGATATGAACAGACAACTTTCTAAAGATATACAGATGGTTAATAGATACATGAAACAATGTTTAACACTACTACTTATTAGGGAAATGTAAATAAAAACTGCAATGAGATATCCTTACACCTGTCAGAATGGGTATAATTAGCAAGACAAAAGCAACAAATGTTGAAAAGGATTTGGAGAAAAAGGAATTCTCATACACTGCTGGTGGGAATGCAAACTGGTGCAGCCACTATGGAAAACAGTATGAGATTTCTCAAAGAATTAAAATTTGAAACACCGTATGACCCAGCTATCCCACTACTGAGTATTTATCCAAAAAACTTGAAGTCGATGATCTAAAGAGATTTATGCACCCCCATGTTCATTGCTGCATTATTCACAATAGCCAAGATGTGGAAGCAAAGCAAGTGCCCTGCTAGGGATGAATGGATAAAGAAGATGTGCTATATACATACAGTGGAATATTACTCAGCCATAAAAATACAAAATCATCACTTTTGCAACAACATGGATGGATCTTGAGGGTATGATGTTACGTGAAATAAGCCAGATAGAGAAAGACAAATATTGCATAATTTCTCTCATATGTTTAAGATAACAGATACATGGATAAAGAGAACAGATTTGTGGTTACCAGAGGTAAAGGGAGTTGGGAGTGGGTGAAAGGGACACAGATGTATGGTGATGGACAAAAATTAGACTACTGGTCCTGAGCAAAATGAATTCTATTCAGAAATTGATAAATGATAATGTACACCCAAAATTACACATTACAAACCATTATGATCTCAGTAAATTTTCTAGGAAAAAAAAGAAAATATTTTTTAAAATCAGACACACATATAAACACAAAATATTCTTTATTAAAAGAGAACAAAGATATGAAAAATAGGATATTCTTAATGAAAGAACATGGTGTAAGAAACAAAAAGTAGACTTCCTCAAACCTCAGGCAAACTCATTCAAACAAAATAAGATTTTCAGTATGGACGTTAGCAGAGGTCACTGGAATTCACAGAAAAATCACATAGCCACTCACAGTCAAGATGGGAAAGACCTTTGAAGTCAGGCATATGGTCTGTTCTTAAGCTATTGGAAGGTGTGCTCTACTTTGCTTTACAGAATATTTGCTCATCTGGTGTTAAATGTCACACAATATGGACCCACACAAGCAAAAATCGCCATCATGAAGCACGATCAGCAAATATCAGGTCTGAGCAATACACCAACATTTGTCTTTTGCTGACAGAAGAATTTATAAATTGCTTGCTTAAACAACTATGCTAGTACCCAAGAAGTTGGTTAAAGATTTTGCCCTCATGGATGCCTGTCTTCAGAGAGAGGAGCAAATCCTTCAGATCAGATTTCAAAAACGATTGGATGTGAATACATTGCTTACTAAATGAACAAGTTTATTTTGGCAAATTGGGTTGAGAAAGGCAGATGTTCACACATCTCTGCATTTCTAACATTTATTTTCAAATCTTAAGGAAGTCTGTTTTACCAATCCTGTAGCAATTAAGATCAAACTGTGATTTACAGGAAGTATTTTCCTTTTGAATGACTTTCTAAAAAAGCACCATTATTATTCTCCACTAAGATGGTGCAGGCCATTTTTCTCTCCAAGGAGACTTCCTTGATCACCTGAGTTCAGCTCAATAAGTTGTCCCTCTATCTTCTCACAGGGAATTATGTAGGAGGAAAATGGGCATGAGCCGTGGAGTCTTCTCAAATCGCAGTTCCCTTATTTATTTCTGTGTGTTACTGACAAATTGCTTGGTGTATTCAGTGATTCTTAAGCCGTCCCTTGAACATCTTGCACAATCTAAGGTTAAATACTGTCTAGACATCGCCATGGGTAAATGTCTGGACTGCTTTGCCTTACTCGGTTCTTAGAGTCAAGTCCTAGAAATCAAAATAGGCACAAGCAAATAGTGGAGCTCCTCGGAGACTTCTGAGCGCTCTGACCCGTGGCGCCAGTAGTACAGTCCTCTCACTCTTGTTGGGAAAGAAAATGCTGCAAATGTTAGGTTGATTTCTAAAGTTCCTTCCTTCAGTGATCTGTGAACTTTAACAGAATGTAAAAACCACATTTTTTTTACAAACAAGGAGAAATGGATCCTTGTTTTGTTCACAAATGAATCTCAGATGCCAAGAGTGTCTAGTGTGTAACTGGTGCTCAATTAAGAATTCTTGAGTGAATAAATTAAAAAAAAACAACATCTCCTTGGTGAGTGAAAGAGTAAATAAACTAGAAACTGAGAAAACCCCAGTCATGGAAGGCTGTAGGACTAATTTTCTAGACTTTAAAATATGCACATCCAGAAAATATGCCCAAGGCTTTATGGGTTGTTATAGATAGAATTTTAGGTCTCTATGTGTCAAATTTGGCTAATGATAAATCCATATTTACCTCTGGAGACAACATTCCCCGTGTTTACCCAGATTTAAGCTTAAGTAATCACTAGCAATCATTCTAAATCTAATCTAAGATGCAGTTACACACAAAAGGCAATAAGTAAATGTTAATTAGTGCATTGATAATAATTATTATAAGGGCCAAAGACTCTTAATGAAAGGAAACTCTCAAAACTTTTTCTGCCTTAAAGAAGAGGTTACATCTCAAGCTATGCTGTTGGGATAATTCTTGAGGGAGCCACATTAATTTTAGATAGAGTTATATTGGCCTCTAGAATAAACATCCCCCATATTTGCTCATTTTAAGCTTGAGTAATCACTACTAATCACCATCAAGAACCTGATAAGCAAGAGGCAATTAATCAGACCTGGCAGTCATCACTATATCACTTTAATTACAGCCTTCCTGGCCATGGTGAATCTCAATTTTTTTTCATATGTTAAAGGAAGACAATAATATCTATCTTATAGGTACAAAAAGGCTGTCCTGAGAGTTAAGTACAGTTACATGAAAGCATATAATATTGTCCCTAACCTAGAGTAGCAGTTCATCAAAAGTCAGTTCACTCTTTCCCATGAATTTCTTGGTAAAAAATTATAGTTTAAAAAAAAGGGCAGAAAATCTAAGGGACAGTTTGGTGACTGATAAATTGGAGAAAAGATCAAGACCGAGAAGTTGGGGAGCTGGGTTCTGGTCTTGGCATTGCCTTGACTTGGCTGGTCAAGAACATAATGCCACATGGAGTCAGCCCATCTCTCCAAGGAGTTTCGGGTTCTCCACCCTGTACTGTGGTGCTAACTTATGTCACTCCTTCCCATTACCACTTTCCTTGTCCTACTACCTCCAATCAAGGATGCTATTAAGACAAAATGAGGGCGTATGTGCAAATAATTGGCCTTTCTCAGTCTAAAATGCTCTGCTCTGCAGATACCTGTCTCTTATTGGGGCACCTTCTTTCCTGCCGTCAGCCACTGTCCCCCAGGTTGAGCTGTATGTACCACATCCATATGAGGTGGCACATGGCCTACTCTGAGAAGTCTATCTCAGCATATCCAACTCATCATTTCATAGGTGGACTAACTCCTTACATATGGATAATTTTTATCACAACTAAAATTGAATTTTCCAGATTGTTTTTAACAGATGCTGTGATAAAGGCAGTAGCTAAATATCTGTCAGGATCCCTCTTATTGGAGAAGTTTCACTGTTTATGGAACTCTAGTTTTCAACTGAGTCTCAATGTCAGTTGAGTTTGGATTTTATTCAAGTATATCGTTATATCAATGATTATGCCAAGATATCTAGAAAGTCCTTCAATTTCATAAATTTCCAATTCAAGTCTAAAGGAAATACATTACATTCTAAATGACAGAATTCACATTTTCAAGATAAATTAAAAGAATATACAATTATAAAGATAATTAGAAGAAAACTGTCTTACTAACCTTTAATTATTTTTTTCTTTTGAAATGTCACTGTGATGCTGTATTGCTGGAATAATTTCTAACATTCTTTGCATGATAATTAAAAAGGCAATTTTTTAACAATTGTAGAATAATATAACTATTCCTTCCTTTGGAAAACAGTGATAAGAAAATAATATTCTATTCCATTCCTTTAGTACAGAAATAGGTTAAACAATTTTCCTAATTTTTAAATTAAGAATCTGAATAATCTCGTGATTTTTAAAACAGTGATGCAAAATGATTAAAACATTGTTTCCATGTGATTCTAGACTGGGATCCAGTGCCAAAGTCCTTTACAGTTGAGATAATCAAAGATAATTAGTGAGTTCTCGAAGTCATGTGACATTAAAGCGACTGTCAGACTATGAGCCACTTTAGAGCTGCCTCAATAAAATAATGAATAAATTTTACATAGGAGCCGTAGCTTGTTGTTAAAATTACCAAGAGTTTTTCTTCTCTTGTTTGCAAACACATGAATAATGACACAGTTTCATTTAATAAATAAATAAGCCATAACTTCCAGAATGCTGTGCAACCACTCTACAGGTGACGATTTTCCTTCATTAATGAAAGAAATATTTTCTGAGCATTTCCATGCATAACATACTTTTTCCATAATGAGCATTTATAATGGACATTCATGGACGTAGTTTATTCATCTTTCATTCAAATACTCGCCTCGATTTCACTATCGTTTCAGTCTCTATGTTTAAACATAGTAGTTACTTAAACAAAGTATCAAAAATTGCCTCAAGCATCTAGGAAGGGTCTTCACTTATTTAAACAGTTATTCTTTCAAGCTCTAAGTAGTTGGATATCTTGCATCCTGGCGAAATAACTCTGTTTTACAGCTCAGTCATTGAATATTCCTTTGAGTCTCAGATTCCTTTGAAAAACTGATGAAAACTACAGATTCTCTCCTGAGAATATGCATATATACTCTTTCACTGGAAAAAACAACCCTCACAACTCGTATATACAAATCCACACTGGTAAACCCAAACACCTGTAATTTACCTGCAATTTCGGAGATTCCTAGATCCCCTAAGATTCCAATATGGTCCCAAGATTATAATATTTAATACATGGAAATATGCTTCTTCTTATTCACTCACACAGAAGGGTGCCCGGCCAGTTTACCTAAAACAACAGGCAGACCATGAAGGCGTTTGGCACATAGAAAGAACCTAAAACACTAAGAACACTTTCACTCTTACTACCAAGGAACATGGAATGGTATTCTGCTTTTCCGCTTTTGAAATTGCACTAAATTTGTGTTTAAAATAATAATAATTTTGAAGATTTACTAAGCAAGGCAAAATGTGCTAATTTAATACATAGTGATCACATATTCTGATCATATACCCTGTGTCAGGCATTTGGCATAGCAGATTGGACAAAAATACAGACCTAGGCAGTGCAAGCCAGTAGACTTGATATTCTTTATCTGAGTTCTCGAGTGACATGGCATTACCCACAAGTGGTTACTGAGCACTTGAAATATGGTTAAAGTAACAAAGGAACTGAATTTGTAATTTTTTTTTTACGAGATGCAGGCAGCTTTCTTTTTTTTTTTGTTTTCTGGGGAAGATTTGCCCTGAGCTAACATCAGTTGCCAATTTTCCTCTTTTGTTTTTTCCTCCCCAAAGCCCAAGAATTTAGTTGTATATGTTGTTGCTGTAGGTCCTTCTAGTTCTTCTAAGTGAGCTGCATGGCTACTGACAGACGTATGGCATGGTTCCATACCGGGGAACCAAACCTGGGCTGCCACAGCAGAGCATGCCGAAATTTAACCTTTAGGTCATCAAAGTTGGCTCTATTTAATTTTTTAAGACTTTATTTTTTTAGAGCAGTTTAAGTTTCACAGCAAAATTGAGAGCAAGGTATAGAGATTTCCTATATACCCACTTCCTTACACATGCATAGCCTGCGCCACAATCAATACCTGCTGCGAGACGGATGCATTGTTAAAACTGAGGAACCTCGGTTGACACAACACAATCACCCAAAGTCCATAGTATACGTTAGGATTCGTTCTTGGTGCTGCCTGTTCCACACCTTTGGATAAATGTGTAATGACATGTATCTGCCCTTATAGTATCACACAGAGTATTTTCACTGCCCTAAAAATCCTCTGTGCTCACCTGTTCATCTCCCTCCCAACCTCTGGCAGTCACTGATCTTGGTATTGTCTCCATAGTTTTGCCTTTCCCAGAATGTCATATAGTTGGAACTGTACAGTGTGTAGCCTTTTCAGATTGGCTTCTTTCTCTTAGTAACATGCATTTCAAGTTCTTCCATGTCTTTTCATGGCTTGATAGCTCATTAATTTAATTTTTAATAACCATTATTGAAGGCAGTGCACATTTACAGAAAAAAATACAAAGATATTACAGGGAGCCCCTATACACCCTGTAACCCAGTTTCCCCTACTATTAATATCTTATGTTGGGATGGTACATTTGTTATAACTAATGAATCAATATTGATATGTTGTTTGTTGTTACCTAAATAAAGTCCATGCTTTATTTAGATCCTCATGATTTTACCTAATATCTCTTCCTGTCCCAGGACCCCATCTAGGACACACATGACATTCAGTTGTCTTGTCTCCTTAGGATCTTCTTGGCTGTGACAGTTTCTCAGACTTTTCTGGTTTTTGATGACCTTGACAGCTTTGAGGAGTACTTATCAGTTATTTTGTAGAATTTCCCTTGATTGGGATGGATCTAAAGTTTTTCTAATGATTAGACTGGGATTATGCGTTTCTGAGAGGAAGGCAACACGGAGGTAAAGTGCCATTTTTATCGTATCATATCAAGGATAACTACGATCAACATGGTTTACCACCGTTGATGTTGACCTTGATGAGCCTGGTTGAGGTAGTATCTGTCATGTTTCTATACTGTAAAATCACTCCTTTTTTCTTCTTTTCCATATTGTAGTCTTTGGAAAAAGGTCACCATGTGCAGTCCACACTTAAGGAATGGGACATATGCTCTCTCCTTGAGGGGAGAGAATCTTCACTGATTGTTTGGAAATCTTCTGCACAGGAGATTTGTCTCTTCTCCCCCACTCATTTATATCTATCAGTATAGACTCACGGATATTTATTTCACCTTTAGTTTATAATCCAATGCTGTTTTATTTATTTTGTTATTCCAATTGTTTAAGTTTTGATGATTGAGAGCGCTTTCCTTTGGCTTCTGTGTGCCTTTCACATAGTGCCATCAGTGTAATTCTCGATTATTCCCTCCCATACCTATGGCTTTACTGTCTTATATTTCACTGATCCATATGCTACAATCAACCAATACATTATTCCTCTTACTACTTTAAACAAAGCTATGTCTTAGGTCAATTAAGAATAAGGAAAATAAAAGATTTTACCTTCCTTATTCCTTCTCAGACACTCCTCCTTTCTTTATGGAGATGAGTTCTTCTGACATAAATCATTCTCCGTCTCACTGAAGAAAATCTTTTAACATTTCTTGCAAGGCAGGCCTGCCAGCAATGAATATTCTCAATTTTTGTTTATGAGGCAGAGTATTTCTCCACTGTTTTCGAACTGTGTTTTCATTCATTATAGAATTCTATACTGTAATTTTTTTCTTTCATCATTTTAAATATTTTACTACTTTCTCCTTGTTTGCATGATTTCTAATGTACACTGTGATGTAATTCTTATCCTTGTTCCTCTGTAGTTAAAATGTTTTCTTCATTCCCTTCTTGATGATTTAAAAATTTTGTCTTTGGTTTCGTGTAGTTTGAACATTTTATTGCCTCAGTGTATATTTTTTGGTATTTATCCTGATTGGTGTCCTCTGAGCTTCTAGCATCTGTTCTTTAATGTCTGCCATTAATTGTGGAAATTCTTCATCATTATTACTTCAAGTATTCATCTGTTCTGTTCTCTCTTTCTTCCCCTTCTGGTATTCTAGTTATATCTATTTTTCACCTTCAAAAATTACCCCACAGTTGTTGATGTTCTGTTCTATTATTTTAAATGTTTTTTTCATGCAATTAAATTTTGGAAGTTTTTATTGACATATGATCCAGCTCATTGATTCTTACCTTATTTGTTTCCAGTCCAGTGAAGAGCTCAAAAGCAGTGTTTTTGATTTCTAACATTTTCTTTGATTCTTTCTTAGAGTTTTCAACTCTCCACTTACATTGTCAATATGTTCTTGCGTATTGTCTGTTAATCGTAGTTAGTTTAAGTTTCCTGTCGGATAATTCCAAATCTGTGTCTTATCTGAGTTTGGTTCAATGCTTGCTTTGACTCCTCAGACTCTGTTTTTCCTTACTTTCAATATGCCTTGTGCTCTTTTTGGAAAGTCAAGCACAATGTACCAGTAGCAAGAACTGAGGCTAACAGAGCTTTAGAGTAAGATTTTATGTTAATATGACATGGAGTTGAGCTGTTTTAATGTTTGCTGTAGCTTTACATGTCAGGGGCTTCAAAAGGTGCTAGTGTCCTTGTTTTTTCTCACCTGTTGTCTTTGGTTTTCATAAGAACTCCTCCTTAGGTGGTGTCTGTGTCTTACAGATGTTTGAGCTGCAATCTATTATCATTATACTGTACTCATGTTGGTGTGGTTGTAAGATGTGGGAGAGGAGAAACGTTCTATACTCTCATGAGTAAATCACATTCTTTTAGTGGGCCTGAGCTATATATGTGACCTTCATAATTTTCATTAGCTTTACCACTATTTTTTTAAACCTCATTATCTGAGACAGAAACACTAGAGGGGGCTGGACTAAAGAATTAGTGAAGCAAGTTTGGAGAACTAGATAGAGAGCTTATAATTTTGTGTTTATACATTACATATCAAGAGCTTTTGAGGAAAATATATCAAAGAACTTTTAGAAGATCATTAATGTATAACTCCATTTGTGATTTTAAAACATGATTTTAACATCTAAGGGATTATTAAAAGATTACAGAAGAAATGCCCACCATTATGAACAATTTAGACACACGAACCAAGTCATATCCTCTGAAATAAAGAATGTCAGAAACGACAACCTTCTAATGACATTTAGTTGGAAATTTAGCACAAAACTAAAGCACAAAAGCATCTCATAACAATTCATTTTGTACAAAATGTTGATGAGCTCATTTGTTAACTTCAGAAACCATTTTGGAAATTGTAATGGTTTCAAATTAGGGGGCCCAACATAAAATTCTTGCTGTGTGACAGGCTCTTTCTGGCAGGGCAACAAAAAGCTGCAGGCACAAAATTACATTCACGCTTAATCAATCATCATGAAAACACACACACTCAAATTATTTTCATGGCAACAGGGCTTAAACAGTGAGTTAATGAAGCCTGAATGCTCTCCCTTTGTGGGCAGGGGTCAGGGAGAAGGCAAATCAAGAAACTACCACGCTTTAAACACCCATGTAGGGGAGGGCACATATCATTTCCTTCTGCCCTTCTAAGTTCTTGGCTGGGACCTTCATAACAAAAGACAGATTAACAAGAGAAAAGCACATGAGTTTATTCATTTAATATAAATTATACGTGCTATGAAAACCTTCATAAGAAAATGAAGACCTAAAAAAGAGGTTGAACCTGAGTGTTTTTATTAGAGTTGATGAAGCATGGAAAGCTGTGGAAAAATGTGACAGGACAAAGTGGGTAAGCTAAGCTTGTGCAGCTTCCTCTCACAGTTCCTATGTCTTCAGAGAGAAGGATGCTCCTTTCCTCCGAGCGCAGGGAGGGCGCCTCGCACATGAGAGGCAGGCGGCTCTTAGGACCTGCTTTAGGGGAAGAACAGAGAGTCCTTCCTGCACCTGCGTACTGTCTCAAATTCCTCCAGCTTAAAATAGTCAATATGCAAAGGTGCCATTTTTGGGGGTGGTGTGTTCGTGTGTCCTGAATCCTATCACCTACAATAACTAAACTGAGAACTATTCTGGATACACACACACACATACACACATATATATTCTTATATTTCATATGTTGATGATGAAAGAACCTACACGAGACTGGGCAGCTATGTGAATTTAAGGAAGGTAATGTAATAATTTGAGATCCCTGGTGTGAAATGGGATGCTTTTGCTCTACAATACTGGTCAATTGCTTTGGAATTGCTTTGGATGTCAGCTAAAAGAGTAATTTCGAAGACAAATTCCTAATGACAATCAGGAAAAACAAATGCATTGAACATCTAAATATTAAAGGATCTTGAAATGCTGCCAAAATCATCTTAAAAGGCATTTACAAATGCCTTTTGTATAATACTTTATCTACTATTAACCTGTTTTTCTGAACAATTACCTACTTCTTGGATCCTGTTAAAAGATGAGTATTGTCTGCCACAAGCATAGGAATGAGACAACACACTGACGGTTCACTGGGCCCTGAGGCCCAGACCCTGGCATATAATAGTCCTAAATTGAAGTCATTGAGTTTTCTGAGTCCAAAGGACATATTTTTTAAAAAATAGATTTATAAAGGGCGTTATGCATCTCAGGCATCAAAGAAAACATTTTATTCTATGTGTAGTCACAATTATTCAATACAATTTATAAATTTTAAGGACTATTATATGGGATGCTACATCAAAATCTGAACTTTTTAGATGTGGATAATAGCGTAAGTTTTCATCTTTAAATGAGATTAAGGTAGAAGGAACAGAAATTTCTTAAGATAAAAAAATCATCATTTCAGGTCATGCAAGTTGGCTGATGGATGTACTGAATTTTCAAGGGATACATATAAAGAATTGCAGCTAACCAAAGCTACTTCAGAGAAGAAGGCTGATATTACATGTGGCCTTGCAATGTCGGTCTATACGAATTTTTATCTTTGGGTCCTAAATATCAAACCAATATGTGGAGAAGAGGAAGAAAATAACAGCATGGCTTCGCACTATGCCAGAAGCTGAAGAAGGATAGAGGATTCTTGATATCAGTAAACCCAATATGACAAAGCAAGATGATGTATTCCCCTCTCTCTCCACCCCAAAATAATGCTAGTTATAAGCATAGGCTATTTTAACAGATTTAGAACATTAAGGATGAGGTAAATGTTAAGCTCCCTCACCTCTTCCTTAATCAGACTGAATCTTGCCTACTGGATTCAGTTCTGAAGCTCTCATCTTGTGACAATGGCCAAAGAGGAATTCAGAGTAGAACATCCCAAATGGCCAGGGGATGTGAATACTGTGTAATGTGAGGAGTGGCTGAAAGAACTGAGGAAGAGTAAGGGGAAAACGAGATGACCATTGGCCCATTTCTGTCCTACAAAGGGTATTGGACTTCTTGTGAGTTAAGATAGAGTGGAGAACTTTGAATAGTTTGATAGTTGTAACAGAGAAGTAGAATTTGCCTTAATATAAGAAAGAAGTTTAAAATGATTAGATTGTTCAACAATGAAATAGGTTACCCCTGCAATGATTTCCCAATAACTGGGAAATGTTAGACTATTGTTAGGATGAGCAATTAGAGGAGATAATGCGAAACAGTGCTCCTCAAATTTAATGTGCCCAAAAATCACCTGTGAGTCTTATTAAAATGCAGTCCTGATTCCGTGGGTGGGGGAGGGAGGAGATTGTTTTACATTTCTAAAAAGCCTCATTTGATGCTAATATTGCTTGTCTAGGGACCACACTTAGAATACAATGTTGTAGAGGGATTGCATTGACTTTTTTGCAAGTTTCCTTAACCCTGAGACCTTACTAGATCCTAATGGACATGCCGTGGACACATAAATATCTCAGCTTGGAAATTTCCTCCTCAGTCCCACTCTGGTTATAGAAAGAGGTAAAATTTTTCACAGAACATTCAAGACGAGCAAGTTTTACATTGTCTAATGGGGAGGAAATGTTCATCTCAATTTGTATTATCACACACACTTTGCCTTCTATATTGAAGTTTCTGAAAACAAATACTATTTGTATACTATTTCTTGATGCCTTTTAATAAATCTTTGCATTTTGTATCACTGCTGCTTGCCTTTCATTAATATTGTTGGAAGAGAAACTCTTTACTAAGATGTTTGCATCAAGGTCATACTTAACTGCATACAGATTTCAACAAATTGCATGTAGCAGTTGAGAATTTGAAACATCACCCAACATCCAAATGCTTTTCTTGTGATTTTCTTTCTTTGTCTTTCCAGTTATAATGGAGGACAATTAAAACTTCAGACGCTGGGCTATAAAGTTGAAGGATGGTGGTTGAATCATCTAAATCTTTTGGATGAGAATGCTGAGCACTATATCTTTTTTAACCCGTGGAAGATTCTAAGCCTTATTTAGTTTGGCCATAATTAAATCTCTTTTTTGAAGATGAAATGCAGTACTTGCTGCTTAAGAAAGTTTCACTCATGGAATTTAGTATGTGCTTTTTGGCTGGATAATTGATTTCAGTTTTAGTTTATATAATGAACACTGTGGAATAAAAACTAAAGATTTTAACATTTATTTTCAAATCTTAGAATAGAATAGACATAACAATCCACAACTTCCCCTGTCTCCTTCTGAAGCTTCAGATTGTAGTAAAAAAAGATCATTATTACTATAGTTCTATTTTCAACTCATATTTCACTCTTGTTAATATACAAGCTGAAAACTCTAGTCATTTTGAACAAACTAGTCTCTACCAATAAGTTCCAGAAAGCTGCAGGAAGGGTTTAAAAAAATTAGAAGTGTTCTCATTTTTTAACAGAAGTCTCCAAGATATCTACTAATTAGGGAAAAGTCAGGACAGAAAATATATTAATTGGCTTGTTCTAGATTGCGTACATATCATGATAATTTCAATTTGGAGGAGAAGCCATCCTCCAAGCTTTGTGCCCTAACATAGAAACTGGTCTGTAGCTTATCAGAGGAAATAAAAGATATTTGACTTAGAAGAATTTAAGTTGACAAACTTGATTCACCCTATTTGGGGAAAATGAAACCGTATATCCTTTGGGTTCAGATGTCAATCAGTGAAAAAAACCAATTCTTATAAATAAATGGTTTCTTGTTATTTCATCTATCTTCCTGGCTGCTTCAGGATGAGACTGTCACAAAAATATTTCAGAAGAGCAGTTGGTACAGGTCCACGTCTCAGAAGTGCAAGATGATCTGTCAAAAACCAGTTCTGTAGAATTTTAGTTTTATAAAATACAGGAAAATAAATTTCTTTAAGACTTAATGGGGAAAACAAACTTTGGGGTGGCTTAGGTCATAGAGACAAAAGCATATATATACACACACACACACACATATATACATTTATATATGTTCTATATATGTTACATGTATTTACTACACCTGTATGTAACTTATACACACATGTGTGTGTGCATGTGTGTGTTAGGGTTAAGGTCATGGTTAGGGTTGGAGTTTAGGTTTCTTATTTTTTTTTATTCGCACAGTGATCTTTAAGTTCTCTTACAGCTCTGACATCCACGATTCTCATACTCTGACTGGTAGATATCCTGTGAAAATTCACTGAGCTGATGGAAATCACACAGTCCCTCACTGAGCTCCTGATGACAGGATGAAGAAACTGTTCAAAGTGAGTGGATTTCTCCTGCCTGGGCTTTTGCTGTGTTATCTTCTTACAGCCTGTATTGTACCTGCAGAAGAGAGCTTCAAGGATTTGGTGTCTCTTACACAGTGGTACTGGCAAAATCCAAATTGAGTTTTGGGTTGATTGGCACACATTCGAAATAGATACATAGACAGATGACAGATAGTAGATACATGAGAGAGAGTCAACAGAACTTAGTTTTAGACATATATGTTTATGGACAAAATGTGTGGGGGGCTAGAATGTGTATATATATATACACATTTTTTGGGTTTTTTTGAGGAAGATTGGCCCTGAGCTAACACCTGTACCCATCTTCCTCTACTTTATATGTGGGACACCTGCCACAGCATGGCTTGATAAGCGGTCCATAGGTCTACGCCTGGGATCCAAACCACGGAACCCAGGGTCGTGGAAGTGGAGCATGCGAACATAACCACTGCATCACTTGGCCAGCCCTATATACATTTTTTAAAAGATCAATGATTGCTAGAGACATTGAAAACAAGGAATTTTGAAATTTCCTTAGATATAGTATAAATATTACTTGGAAAACAATTTAAATATTAACAATATTGCTAGAAGTGATTATAGGCTCTTATTCTATACTCTATGTCCACAATATATGTTCCTTAGAATGTAATTCCCCAAAGTTATGCCTTTGTTTATATTTTGAGACAACTTTTTTGACAACTGAAGAAACATATTCTTGGAAACATAATGCTTGCATCTCCCAGTCGTAGTAGTAGCGTCATTATTATTGATACTGATCTTCTGAGGCTTCTTTATTTTCCTTGGTAATTTCACTAAAACCAGCAGAGTATTAGTATGTGATAAGGAAACAAGGAACAATTAATGATCCTACTCATATATAGCTCATATATAGTTCATCAGCATTAGGACATTATTTTTCTTAGAGTTTTGTACCAACATAATTGGGGCTCGTGACCACACGTAGAATTCATAATCTTAGAACTATTGGAAAAGAGATAACAGGCAGTGCAGAGTATGAATAGATAGTCTGTTCAACTTTCACAATACCATCATCTCTGCAAAACAGAGATATGATTATACACATGGTTTTCTCATAATGAAGCTATTTGGCAAAAGTGTATACATATATATATTCGTATGTATATATATACACAAATTTCTTATTTATATATTTAAATGCATATCATATTATGAGGTGGAGGGAGAGAGAGAGGGGGTTGTGTGTGTATTTCTTAACCTGTGAAATTTGTTACATTTATATTGGCAGATAACTCAGAGGAATACATGATTATATGATCAATGTGAAAAACAATAAATTTAACATTGTATTATATGCTCACTATATCTGAGGCACTGTTCTAAGTGTGCTACCTTTCTTTAATTGTTCGATTCTCACAACAACTCTATGAGAGAGGTTTTATTGTCATCGTTAACTAAAAGATAAGAAAACTGAGGTTCTAAGGTGCGGAGTAAACCATGCGAGGTCAGACAGTTCATACTGGTGGAACCAGAATTTGACCAAGGCAATCTGGCTCCAGAGTTGCTTCTATTCATCTTTATAGTGCCTCTTTTCACAAAAAGAGAAATTTAACTCCGCTTTTCTTTGAACAGTTAGTAGCATTCTCTTTCGTCTTCATGAGACTGCAGAAGATATACAGTCTTCAGAATGTGCACTGCTGCAACATTTCCACACTGCAGTAAAGAGAGCTTGATGAGAGACTGGCTACTGCCTGGGTTATAGTGCGGAAGTGGGAAATTTAAACATAGGGAATGTATAAATCAGGAGAATCTTAGTAGAAAACAATCTAAGCTAGCTGAAACAAATTCAGGGAATCTCTTGTAAAGATGTTGAGTTTTCCGTGGAAGTGAGTACAGTAAAAGAACTCAGGAAGAATATGGGACTAGAAATGATTAACTTTAAGATTTTCTTCCTCAAATTTGCACCTCTCAGTCTCTGCATCCCTCTACAAATCAGATTCATTTCTCTCTTTCACTCCTTTGGCCCCCAGACTTCTTTGGCCCACAGGGCAGAAACATGGCACTTCATAGCTCCTAAATTTGCATGCAGAGTGAGGCTGACTCAACTAATCTTTGCCCTAATGCCTATCTCCCAGCACAGATTCTTAAATCAATATAGTAACTCAAGTGTCTGGGGGTAGCACTAATAGTTTACTTGGTTAGTTAATCAAAACCTAGATCCAAAGGTTGGCTACTCCAAATTAAGTTGATATCTCACAACTCCTTTGGAGTACTATAGAGAAGAGTATCCAATGGCTTAAGGAGATCAGAATGTTGGAATAGATATATTATGTAAGTCTTGTTAAATATCCTCTGTCTTTATCATCTAGGCTTTGAAAAATTTATTAATAAGGGGAATAAGGGACCAAAGGCTTTAAGAGCTCTTTAGTAGAGTTTTTACACGGATAAGGCATTACAGTGCCCTCAGCTCAAATTTTGGAATCATCAAAGCTGGATCCCCATACTTCATGGAGTAGGAAAGAGCTAATGGTGTGCAGGTAAATTTTTAACAACTGGTTCTCTTAGATGAGGGAGTGGGGAGCCCTGATTTGTAGAATTTGACAATTTCATGGTGTGAAAATCCCCACCGTGGCTATTTATGTAACATTAAGCTACCAACATGGTGTCACTGAACAAGAGGATGGAAAGAGATGCACACAAAGCTTTCTCTCATCCCTGAATGCCGACTCCAGCACACCACTGAAAAGAACCACCCCAGTAGCGCTTCTGAATTCCCAACCTACAGAATTCATATATATGATACACAGGTGTTTTTTTCAGACACTAAGTATTGGACTGAATTGAGACACAGAAATAGTAATAGAATAGGCCTTGAACCATTCTTTTCTCTATTCAATGACATGTTCCCTGTCAAAAGTAGAACCTGTCCTTTAAAAAAAAAAATTTAGTTTGTCACTCACTATCAATAAAATACAAGTTATTCCTCCTTTGGCATCTATCCACACTGATTTTCTCAAAATTTGTGTTAGTTAATAAGCAGCAGTGTGATGTGGGTATTGACTTCATATTGTAGTATAAAATACACACACAATCAATTTCCATACATAATAGAATACAAAACAAAAAAAACACATGAAAAAAGCGTAAACATGGTGTTCAATTATGTCAATCATAAAAATCGTAAGATATAAAATGTTATGGTGTTTGTTCTGTAAGTGTATAAACATCTCAAACTTTCTTCAAAATGGGGCGTCTATGAAACAATAAGAAATGTAAGTCATCTCTTGGATAAAATTCTCATTAACCCACCGGATTATGCCTCCATCCCATGAAAAAGATGGCTCGGCTGAGAATTAACTCATGTTCTCGATTTACTTGTTACTCACCTCCCATCTGAACCCATGATTCCCCATCCCAGTTTCTCTCAGTTCTTTCTCCACTTATATATGAAGCCAATATGATCAGCCATCTTGGGACAGAGAAAAGGATTCAGTCATTTCCTTTGGATACATTATGGTGAAGTTAATAGGATTTGGGGATACAATCTGGGCATCGAGAACTCTGTTCTCAGACTATAAATCAAAGTAAACAGAGGCTTGAGTTTTTTTGCCAAGTATGGACATAATCCACGGTAAAATAGTGGTGGCACAGAGATGAAGTCAAGACCATTGGAGGTCAGCACTGGGGAGAGAATTGGAGGAGCTAGTGTTAGGAACAGTAAGGGAACTACAAATGAAGTATATCCCAAAGATTCCAGTGGCACAGACTTCTCAAAGAAGTCTTCATATTCCTTTCATGGCAGATAGTTCATCCCTAACAAAATCTTCCCCTAAATGCTGAAGGAGCTTGACTATTTAAAGCTAGACATTAATCTTGGTAGAGCATCATACTTATACTTTCATTCTCAGTATTTTATCCCAAAGGTGTGACTATTTCATAAAAATTATCAGAAAGTCCTTATTTTATTACTGCCTAGAAAGTATGTACTGGGAAAAATGACCGATTTCTATGATATACTCTAGAGCATGTTAGTGGCGCATTGTTAGGAATACATATAACCCTCTGCACAGATAACACTGCCAGTATTACAGATAAGAGCTCCCACACTCAGAGAGGGTAAACAATGTGCCAAGATGGTGGAAATGGTTCTCCAATTCAGTTCTGATCAAAATTTATGTATTTTTAATTAGATTGCACTGCCTCCTTGCTGCTTAGTCATTTATAAATTTAAAGAGCTAAAATAATACAAATACAGGTTTCTATATCTTTTACAACTTGAATTGCATATATTTGAATAAAAAGAAAATGTTTAAGTGCATTTTTTAATACAAGAATCTGTCACTTACTTGTGTACTGAAGGGCTCCATCATGCTGTTTTCAAAGCTACATGATAGCGCTCATGGGTTGAGAACATATTAAGAGGGTTATTGGAAAAAACATCTGAAAATGGTAAAAAGTGCTCATCTTAAATTTGAGGCGTCAGAACTGTATTATAGTGCATTTTTTAAATAGTTTAATTACAGTACTCAGCCTAAACATCTTAACTTTTCTCTGTATCATTTGAGATTCTTTTTAAGAGTTTTTAAAATAAATAATAATCATTTCTGAGTACAAGAAAATATACCCACTTTTGTGTCTTAAACACAATCCATTTCTTATAACCCTTCTATTTGAATATAATCATCTGTATTTTCATGGAAAGAAAAGAGAATCAGGGATACTCATAGTCTTCTCTTGAAACAGAGATTTTGGGTAGCCTTGGAGTTTGCCCCAAGGATCCAAATTCACATATCCAGCCAATCCCAGTGCTCCTGGAGAACACACATGTGACTTAAGACCGCACAACACCTCCAATATTCTTACGCATGAGGACTCCATCAAGTTTTAAACACGAGAAGTCTCCTGAAGATAAACTCCATCTTCTTTCCAGAAGAAAGCAAACAACTTCCCTTAGCCCCATATGTCCCCCAATGCATGCCCACACTCACACCCTCTCATCTGTCTGCTCATACAAATACTCAAATTCCTTCTTCACCAACAGCACCATGGGAAGCTCTTGTTCACTTTCATTATGTGAGTGCAGATCCATCTGCATGGCCAGTATTTAGTGTACTCATTTCCTTTACAGTTCTTAAACTGCAATCAGCTTTATGTGTTCATCAGACATTACTCTTATACTTTGCTTACAGCTCAAGCTTCTACAAAGTACGTAAGCATAGAAAAGGGGAAGAAATGAACATTTCCTGTTAATTCTATCTATCTGCCTATCTATCTATCTATCTATCTATCTATCTCTATTTCTATCTATTTATATGTATCTGTGTAAGTCTGTGTGTAACAATATGTATAATGTGTGTATATATGCACATATATATCTATCAATTTTAAATAAATATTTAGTTTAAGATAGTTTTAGATTCATAGGCTATTTTAAGAAATAATAAAAAACTTTTGTGCCCTTCACTCAATTTTCCTCAGTGGTAACATCTTTCATAACTATAATTCAATATCACAACAGGGAAAATGACATTAATACGTTTCACTGAACTTATTGAAATTTCAGATTGCACCAGTTTTACATTTGACTTCTTTACTATATCAACCCTTCCAATCCATGAACACATTATGACTCTCCATTTATTTAGGTCTTCTTTGATTTCTTTCATCAGCCTTTTGTATTATTAAGCATATAAATCCTATACATGTTTTAATTTAGAGAAAATATTTCCTTTCCTTGGAGCCACTGAAAATGGTATTATTTTCTTATTTAAATTTCCACATTTGCTTGTAGTATATAAATTTGCGATCGATTTTTGTCTGTTGATCTTTTATCTTGCAACCTTGACAAACAGTTCTCAGAAGTTTTTTCTTTTTTTTTTGGTTGTTGTTATTGTATTCCTGTTACTATTTTATTAACTTCTTGGGATTTTCTAAGTAAACAATCATGCCATTTTCAAATAGGGCCAGTTTTTTTCCTTTCCAGTTCATCGGACTTTTATTTCTTTTTCTTGCCTCATTGTGCTGGCTAGAACTTCTTGTACTTTGTTGAATAAAAGTGGAGAGAGGTCATTCTTGCCTTGTTCCTGATCTTACTCTTCTTGCTCCTCAACTTATTCCATTCAGGCTTATTAAGGTCTCTAATGACAATTTTGTTGCTAAAGTCAGTGAATAATTTTAATTCGCTTCGCACTTAATCTCTTAACAGAATTTGACGTGGGTGGCATCTCCCTTCTTTTCTGTAAGGTTTTGTGTCCTAGACTTCCGTTGACACAGCATCCATCTAGCTCCATCTCAGTTTTCTTTAGCTTCTCCAGAAGACCTGCATAAGTCTGCCTGCTCCAGTGCTCAGTACCCAGTCCTATTTTATATATGTAATCGCATTGAATGTTAGGCCTTTAATAAGATGTATAAATTGGTGAATTTCTAATCCACATCTCTAGCCAGGAATTCTCCCCTGACCTCTGATGCACTGTACCCAACTGCCTCCTTGACTTCTGTGTTTAAATATTTAATGCAGTTCTCATACTGCCAAATTAGAACTACAGGTATATTAACTTCCCTCAAATTGCTCCATCTGGATTCCTCCTGATTAATTTATTCAACCAATATGTTGAGTGCTAACTTGTGCTGGGAACCAATGGTACACCTAGGGAGACACAGCAGGTATGGTCTGCCTGGTTCAGGTAATGTGGGTGTACTTTCTGAAAATAATTTTGAAGCCTCACAAAAGTGTCTAAAATCAGTCTTGTTCTTAAACATGCAACGGGAAACCTAAACAACGTTTGGGACAAAAAATATTTCTTCCAGAAAAAAAAATTGCTATAAATTCTAAATATTTTCTGTGATTACCATTGCTTTTAAATATATATGCATTTAAATTAGGACATTTTTTAATTTGCCTTGTAATAAGCTTTTTATTCTGTATGGAAGTCAAGTCACATAACGCCCAGGTGACAGTCAGCCTCTGACACATACAGACCCAGCTTTTCTTCTTCCTCTGGGGAATAGGCAATGCTTCAGATTCATTTGACCTTGTTTCAGATGTGGCTGTGCCTCCAAACCTTGTGGCATTACACAGTCCTGCATTTAAGCAGAAAATTAAAAATAAACAGCAAGAGCAGAGTGATTATAAAGAAAAAATCTTTGATTACTCAATTTTGAAATTCTATAGGAGATTTTGGGTTTTTAACTTTTGTTCGAAATGTATAACAATGAAACAGTTCAAACTTTGAGGTATGTTATTTTGTTTGATAAGTAAATTTTAGCTTATATGAAAACGATTTTACTAAATGTAAATATTACCTTTAAAATTGAAATTTCTTCTTAATTATGGTTAATTATGTTTTAGAACTAAAGAATCAAAGGAATGCTAATAATTACTGAGCATTATATAATTATTATTTAAAGCAATTCTTTTGTACACAGGATAAGTTGTTTAAAATGATCTGCTCAGGTGGTTTATTGTGCCAGGCTTGCTACTTGCAGAGCAGCCTCTGAAGACGTAAGCAACTAGAAGAGGGTGGAGAGGGACTCTGGTGAAGCTAATGGAAGATGCCCGGGGCACCTGATTTCAGTTATTGTTAGATCCAGAATCTCAACTGATGCTGAGGGCTTCCCTTCTTATCTTGGTTCAGCTCTCCTTTCAGCATTGGTTTCATTCTGTGGTCATTTTACTTCAAGTGGCTGTGAAAAATGGATGCAAGCAAGGCTGCTTTGAATACCTTGATGGCTTATAATTCTAGTAGCAAGAATGACCATTTAGTTCTCAGCAAATACATATCAAATGTTAGGGATGAATCTTACTGTCTTAGTTAAGGTCATATGCTAATCCTTAAGCCAATAACTAGGACCACAAGGATGGAGTGTTCTTATAAACTAGTCTGAATTAAGTCCTTGACCTTTTGTCTGTGTGTAGAGTGGAGAGGAATCTTCACGATAGATAGACTTATTATAACTGTATAGATTGTGTGAGGATTGTTTTGCAATAGAAAATCAAAAAAAGATACTTATTCCAACTATGTGATGGAATAAAGGAAGAGAGAAACACAAAAAGGCGGTCCATTATAAGCATTTTTAAGAATACTTTTTATTTGAACATTTGTTTAAGAAATACCCTTAAGACTACCTTGATGGAATCAATGGATGTGTACACACATTCCCTGCCTTTACTCATATCGCCATATTGTCCTAAAGAATGATGTAGTTTGCACATGCACATGAAATATTTGAATAAACTACTTTTACATTACTTTCACCGTTAGTATTATTTTACACTTTTTCTAAATTAATGTATAGAAAATTATCCCAGTTTTTAATACTTTAATTTTTAAAATTTATAATGGAGTCATTCCTAGCATGGTCAAACATTGCTTTATACATACTACTTTTGTGTTATTATTTCTTGTGAATTGCCTCTTTATGCCTCTTGTCCATTTCTCTATTGTAAATGTTTTTGGGTTTTATATTCTGAAAATGAATACACTTCCTCATTCTTATGTCTCTTTTTAGTTGATTATTTATTTTTCAGAATTATCAGATATGAAGTAATTACTAACTGGACTATGTACTGGGAATACACAATGAACAAGGAAATCTGGCTGCTCCCTTCGTGGAGTTACTTTTATTAAGTCGATTTACATTTCTCAGAAGGATGAGTAGTGTTTGTAGTCAAATATACAAATGTTTCTTTCATATATATTTTTATCTTCATAATAACGTTTCCAATGTCTGTGATTATTTTTTAAAGTGTTGTCTCTCTGGATGCAAAGTCAATATTACTGGAAACATGTTAGCTAATCAAATATGTTTGGAAACATTTGGCTAAACAAAGTTCAATAGGTCGCTCTCACTGCAATTCTTCATATCTGGAACATGTTATTAAATAATGTAGGTCTGTGAGAAAAGGTATAATAAGTCGTGGTTCCCCATCTGACTTTATATCATGAGGTCTTTTCTCTGGGTTGTTAAGTAGGGCATACATATTCAGTAGGATGCCTGTTTGAGAAAATGTACTACTGTGTAACATTTTTGACATTAAAAGAGTATTTCACTCTATTATCTATCTAGAGCATCTTTTGATACATGATATAAATTGTAGGTATAAATTATTTTACCAAAATTTGTATCCAATTATTTCAAATCTATTTTGATTTTCAATCAAATCTATGTTTTGCTGTTTTGTTAGGATTACTAGCATATGTTAAATTTATATGTAACAGTAGATATTTTTAGAATTTCTTTTATGTAAGAAAATTTTGTAGTCATTACGGTATTTTAATAGTATCTATTAGCCCACCCTTTTTTTCTTTGTTTATTTCTTAAAAATAATATTTTCTGGGGGGCTGGCCCTGTGGCCGAGTGGTTAAAATTCTACTCATTCTGCTTTGGTGGCCCAGGTTTGCAGGTTCAGATCCTGGGTATGGACCTACTCTGCTCATCAGCCATGCTGTGGAGGCATTTCACATACAAAAAATAGAGGAAGATTGGCACACATTTTAGCTCAGGGCTGATCTTTCTCAAGCGAAAAAAGAGGAGGATTGGCAACAGATGTTGGCTCAGGGCAAATCTTCCTCACAAAAAAAAAATAAAAGAAAAGAAAATATTTTCTAAACTTTTTCCAACTGATTTTTCAAAAGCATTTTAATATATATATTTTCAGCCTATAAAATGATCCTATTGGTATTACATTTCTACTCTACTGAATTTATTGATCAAATTAGGGAAAATTCACAAATGGAGAATATTTAGTGTTTTATATATCTTTCTATTATATAAATTTTAAATTCCTGTTAGAGGCTCATATTTTATTTTGGTAATTTTTTGGTAATATTTTTGATAAATAATTATTTTATTTTGGTAATGGACAATTATCCGATTAATTTTTTAAAACATTTCTGCATCAATGTACATAGGAGACATCACTTCAAAGATTTTTGCTCCTTTTTTGTGTTTGTTTTTATTGTTTTAATACTGTTATAATTAAGGAACAGGCTTCATCATTCATATTTGAAAAATATTTTTCAAACAAATCATATGCAATTGAACTACAAAGCTTGCTGTCTTGGTTTATCTTTTATGACTAAATAAGTAGTATATATAAATTAGAGATAAATGTTGCTTTTGGACAGGATTATTTTGTATGACAAATGACTATAACTGTAAAGATATATTATGTTTTACTCAAAACTACCAAAATATATACACAAATTTAGCTTAGTCAATTTTTTGAAACTATCCTTCAAATTATTTTCAAAGATATAGAGAGAGTATTTTCATTAAATTATAGTAACTCTTTTTTCCCCTATCTTATGCATTATTCAAGTTGGTCATAAATTTTGCTCAATAAATTTGGCTCTAAATGGCTTTAACTTTTTCATAAAGCATTTAACATGAACCACCACACTTCTCAAAAAAATAAACTTTTATTGGATATCAAGCACTTAAAAGTCCATACCCCAGACAGCTTGGGATAATGGGAAGATTGATGGTCTGAGTATAAGAAGCTATGCCAGATTCTTCTAGTAATTCACTTTGTGACATGAGGTAACTTATTTTAACATTGCAGACTGTGGGTTTCCAAATGAATGCATGTATCATGGACAAATTCTTGTGGCCACTGCAGTATTTGTGTGGGGACTAACGCATTTTGATACTCAGGTACTACGACTCTGACGAGACTGAAAGGTAGAGCTGGCCAATCTGAACTCCATTTCCATGGCAACAATCACATTTTTAGTGATTGATTATGAGCCAAACCAGGCCAACAGATTCAACCCTGGGACTTCTGATGAAACTTTGGGGAAGACAAATCCTCTTATGCTGATGATTGGAGGCAGGTAGAATTTTAGCTTAGGGCTGTTGGATGTATTTGTCCCAATCTAGAAGAATCTGGCTGAGAATAAAGCCAACAGACAGGAAGATAACGAGGAGAGAAACAATTAACAAATAATAATAAATGTACAATACTCTATTTTTAATTTCCTATGGCTAATTGATCCTTCAATAATGTATTCATTGATTTTTTTCCCCAAACTCTTTTGCTGTAGCCAACCCATGGTTGCAATTAAAAAAGAAACAAGTGTGGTTCCCTACATGAATATTGATTGTTTTCACTTCTAGTGATGTGTAAAACCAAAGTGAAATAAGAAAGACAAATGCCAAATTGTTACTTGCTCATCCCAGATGTAAGTGGCTTCTTTACTGAATGACATGTAATTTTTGAATACCAGAAGAATTTTCCTCAATTTTTTTTCTCTATTCACAATGTAATGGCTAAAGACATGATGCAGTTTTAATTTGTACTAACATTTTGCTCATCCCTCTAGACAATCCACAAAACAATGAAACAAGTCCTGATTTGTGGCATTTGACAATTTCTGTTTTGTAAATTTGTAAATTTCTTCTACAACCTATTTCGATCTACCAACATGACATCACTGAACATTTTACACTGGGAAAAGATCTGTATTTTTACCATACATGTACAACAGATTGAAATACTCTCATGAGTATAGGCTATAGTAAATTTAGTGAAATAAAGAGGAAATTATGAGTTTTGAATATGGATTACCTTCATTTTTAATAAAACACATTTGTCTAGTTTATATAATTTCTAATAATGGTTGTATTTAACAGCTTTAATAACTTACTCGCAAACATCCTGAAAATTTAACAATTTCCATATTAGGACTTCTATCTTTTTTGAGTCACCATTTCTGGACTTTAAAATGGGTAGTTTTGAATATAAAATGAGATAATTAGTGCAGAATTAAAGAGAAAATTGTAATTCTGATGAAAAGCAAAAGCCTACTTGGTACCCGTTACCTCATGAAGGTGTTCAACTCACTTAATATCAGTTTTCTTATATATAAAATAGACTTGATAAGAGAGTCCTTTTTGTAGGGTTAAGAATTAAACGAGACTTATGAAGCTCTTAGCACCGTTCATAAGCAGAAAAATCAAGTAATGCTATCTGTTGTCATTACCATAATTATTCAATCATTATTTTTATTTCCTATAGGTAAGGACATTAGCTCCTGAAGTAGCATCTCCTCTTCATTTTGCTCATAGTGTGGAATAAAAGTTTTGGCAACTCAACTTGTCTCGGCAGAGTTATGTCCTTCTGATGGGTTCACTCAAGGGGCTTCTGTGATATGCTGTGGCCTGGCTGAAGCTTACTTCACAGGCTTGAAACTCCACCCAGTTGCTTCTAATCCTTAGCTCTCTGCACACTCCAAGCACATGGGTAATCCTTAGTCCCTCCAAAGATCTTCCTTTCATATATTATCTGTTATCTGGTTGTTTACCCACAATGTCTCCCTGGGAGCCTATCTCAGTGGACTGGGGAATTTATGCATCATGAGACAGCTCTGCTACTGAGGCCCAAGAAAGAAACATATAAACATTCTGCACACTTTTAAAATGCAAATAATCATTATCTCTCTGCTGGGGAGCATTGTATTTGGTAAGATGGGAGTTAGGTTGGTCCACTCAGCATAGAGAGTTATTCAAACAGGAAACCCACTCTTTCATAGTGTGCCAATCACTGGCTGAAATTAGTCAGGAGAGTTTTCATTGAATGTCTTCTTTCTCCAAATTCCAGTGAAAACTGGATAAAGTGATTTTAAACATGTAGCATTTTCCAAATTGTAATTTTAAATACAAGCAGTTATAAAATATTATTCCTAAAAATAACGATTGTAATCCTTTATTAAATTAGCCTACATATAGTTTTTAAAGTGTAGTACTGTATTAAATCATTACATTCCTTTTCATTAGCTCAAATCTTTACTGAAGTTCATAGTCTTAGATCCCCTAAGAAAACATCTACTTTTTAAGACTTCACACTCAGGTAACTTTAGGCTCCCCAATGAGGAAGTATAGTGACTAAAGACCTTCATTCTCATGTGATTTTGATTCACTAAATTACATAGTTCATTAGTTTCAAGGTCCCTTTCTAAATGTTCAATTCACTTTGCCAGTGGAGTTAAAGTTTATTTTAAGTAAATTTTCCTCCCTAAACTGGTGTTTTACTGCATATAGAATGTATTGGATCAACAGCCAACCTAAGCAGGTAAGAAGCTTTAGGTTTTATTATAAGGGTTATAAAGTTTGGAATAATCATTCCTGCATAGTTCTGCCACTTGCAAGGGCCAGGACTTTGAGGGAGTTATTTTTTATCAGTGCATTTTCAATTTTCTTCATGAAATATATATATATTTTTCAGCATTATAAAATATACAAAGAAAAATGACAAAAATAATGTATGTGATATAAACACAAATTAAGTAGAATTAAACAATGTCTGGGACACAAGAATTGCAAAGTGAATATAATTTCCCTTGCTGGTTTGAATGACATAATAAATATGAGATAACTCGTTTATTAAACATGCACTTTATGACTGCCTACAATGTGCCAAACACTGTGTTAGGCACTGGGCATATAACGGTGAACAATGGAATCAGTTGTGATCTCTGCCTCCATGAAATTAACTTATACAAAGATGACTAATAAACCATAATTATTATCAGCTGTTAATATGATGTATTTCATCATATACTGTCTAAGATCCTAAGAGACATGCTTAAGTTTCAGTGGGGAAAAATAACAAGAGAGAAAGCTGGATATTTAATGAAATCCAAGAAATAGAGATGAAAGGCATTGCATCACAGAAGACAGTCTCGTTTGAAAGCCTTAGCAAACAATGTTGAAGCAAAGAAATCCCAAACATCTGAAGTGAATCCTGGTCTACTAGGGGACGAGGTTGACGTGTGTGAGGTAGAGCTAATGTAGGCAGGTCAGAATACTGTACTGAGATTACTGTGGAGAGGGGTAAGTCTGCATTTCCCAGGCCGTCATAGAAAATAACGGAATTTCTAACTGCTGTTATAGACAGAAAACCCCACAACTCTAGACTCGGGCATTTGGTAGATTAGGTTATTTTTCAAAATATTCGTTTTCCCTCCTTTCGTCTTTGGAAAGATTATCTTCCCAGTTGGGTTGCTCATGTATTTTTCTGTAGGTGATGGGATGTTGGTAGATGTGAGATGAGCAGAGGTCTAAAGTAGGCTGGTGGGGTTGAACTTGTCTTTTGTAACTCTGCTATGTCCATGAGAAAGTAAATCTTCCTTAGGTAGCTGCTCCCCATTCAATCTAGGTCAAGAATAAATGCGCTGTAAGCACATCTGAGTGAAATTTACAGCTAAACATGCAGCTAGAAACAGAGCCACTCAACCAAGCCCAGCCTGTGTCCATTAACTCCTTAGCAGACATACAAATGTGATAACTGGAATAAAGTATCGCCTTCAGTCACTGAGCTTGTGTGGTTTGTTACGCAGTATTATACCTAATTAAGGTAGAAATTAGTAACAAAAAGGGAATGTTGCTTTAACAAAAACCTAAACTATGTAGCAATGGCTTCTGATATCAGGTGGTGAAGAGAGGGGAGGTTGTTAAGCAAACCATCCTCCGCTCCATGATTATATAAAGAAGGGGAGGCAGAGTAAGAATTTATTATCCAACTGTATGGAGAAACTCTCCAGGCTTATCCCTGACAGGGAATTGAGAATGTAACGTCGTTATTATACTTACACACAGGGATAATATTAAAATATTTAACAAGCAGAAAAGAAGGTACTATCCAACTTAAGTGGGTACAACAAATAAAAATGGATTTGGGTCATAAAAATCTGGTAAGGCTGTACAGGTGCCAGGCAGTTTAATACAGACTTTAATTCCAGACTCTTTAGCACTCCACAGAGGGACAGATTCTCTATGTTGATCGGAAAAAATTGGGTAGAATAGCAGCAAGTAATATTTTGTAACAAAATGGGGAATAGGAACATTCTAATTCTTCAGTAACTTTACAGTAATCATTGTTTTCTCCCACCCCAATACGTAAAGTGAGGTTTCTTTTTTTCCAATTTCTTTTTATGGTGAAAAGTTAGGGTTAAGTCTCAGCCCCCACTCAGACTATGCCAAAACTTAAAATAGAAATCCAGAATCAATATTCCACCAAAAAAGTTTCAGTTATTTTTTCAGTGACTCTAAAAGTCTGTTGTATTCACCTTCTATATGTTGCTCATAAGGAAATAAAAAGGCACTTTGAACATTTTCCTGTAATATTCTCTCCACTTTGGAAGCATTTCTTACTCCTTGCCTAGTGAAATTCCTTTCTAGGCACATTGTATTGTTTATTCTCCATTTGCTCCACCAGATCCTCTTTCTATTATTTTCTGCTGTGTTCTGTGCTGAGCAGTCTGGCCTCTACATTGAATGACACAGGCTCGTGTTCACACTGGTGTTCAGCTGGATTCAGTTACTGGGAGTATTAGGTAGTAAATCATAGGGAGAGAGGGGGGAGAGATTGGAGGCCTTCATTTTTATTTCCCAAAGCTAGGTCTGTCCACTCGCCCACTCTGGGATAGTTACATTATGATTCAGATGTCTCATTCTGGTATTATGCCCCTATTCATTTACCAGAAAAGCCAGAAGGATGACAATCTTGCCTGTCCCCAGAGCAAGAGAAAGCTTTGCAGCACTCACAAACAATAGTGCTACCTGGGCTGCCATATAGACTTTAGGATCCAATGATAGTTGTGGTATCCCTCGCAGATAGGAAGGGTGTATGGAGCCTCTGGAATGTTCCAATAGGAGAATCAGAGTGGACTCCCTGAGGATTTGGGAGTAATGTAACACCACCTTCCTATGTTAAATAGTCTCCATTTGAAAAGTGGCTCTGGGGTTGCTCCTGGGTCCTTGTAAAGACTTATCAATGCCTATGGGATACCAGGTAACTATGGAAACTGAAATGGATATCACAAACTTTGAGTTACCTGAATCACCAAATGATATAAAGTGGTATGGATACAGTTGAATTCTATTATTAACCAGGAGTAATACAAATAAAACAAAAATTAAGTTTGGAAAACACATGAAATTGAATCACCAGCAGGTGTCGACTCTCATAATATGTTCCTCCTCCTTTGTTAGCTCTCCTTCAGCACAACCCAGTGGCTTCATGGGGAGTTCCCGATGACCAGTCAATTAGAGAAGAAAAAGTCTGGCCTGGTTTGCAGATGGGTAGTCACCGTGTGTTGGCATACAACTGGAAAAGATGGCCCCGCATTATAGCCTCCCTCAGGGCTTCTCTGAAAAACACTGTTGATGAACAATTTCCCAGTTAGCAAAGCTACAGGCAATACATCTTGTTGTCTCTTCTAATAGGAGAGACGGCCAAAAGTACAGATCTACACTAATCGATGCACACCATCTAATGGATTGCCTAGCTGGTTAGGGAATTAGAAAGAAAATTAGATTGACACGAAAGTATTGGGGTAAAGTATAAGGTTAAACCTCTCTTAATGAACACAAATGTGAAAATATCTGTGTCCAACATAAATACTCACTAAATGCCATCCATTGATATCTTCATAATCAGAGAGAAAGGATAGCCCATTCTTTTGAAGCTGTTCTGCCTCTTTCCCAGACTCCAGAGCTTACTCAACGACTCCAGGTACAAAATGACTATGGTGGCAGGAATGGTGTATATTAATGCACTTATCAACCTTATTTCACCAAGACTGCCTAAAGTGCTAATATCAGAGGCCAATGCTGAGGTCCTATTATGGCTCCGTTACTCAGGGATGCCAACCCACCACAAAGATACATGTTGACTACATTAGACATGTGAAGGAAGACGACAGCAAATTTGACTCAAAGAAATAGATACTTACTGTAGATAAATTTTGTTCTTTCCTGCACAAAGTGTGCATATCAGTAAAACCATCTCTGGACTCATAAAATATATATTAATATACACAATATTCCATAAAATATTGCCATTATTAAGGAATTAATTGTACAGTGAAATAAGTATGGTAACAGGCTTACACACAGAAGTGACTGATCTTACCATCTGCGACATGGCTTTAAGAAGCTCACCTGATAGGATGGCAAAATGCTTTACAGCACTAATTTTTGAGACTAAATGGGAAAAATCCTAGAATTTTGGATGCTGTCCTATAGGATGTGATCTATATCTTAAATTAGCAGCCAATATTGGCTGTCTTTTTTCCTCATAGCCAGAATAGATGGGTTTAGAAATGAAGAAGTGGAGGTGAGTGTGGTCTATTTTAGCATTTATCTAATAGCCTACTTCTAAAGAACTTTTGTTTCCTATCCATACTACTTTGCAATCAGTGGGAATGGAAACCTGCTAACTAAGATAGGAATGTTTCCACCGAGGAACACGGTCATGGTTCTACTAAATTCTAAGGTACAAGCTCTTGTGGAGTAGCCCTTTTGCATGACTTTGAACACTCTCCAGGCTTCATTGACCTTCAGTAAGCTCTTCCTTCATCTTGTTCCTTTCTGCCTAGAGGTAGCAACAACTTCTTGATGTTCCCAGACCCTGGGGACTTCATGTTGCCTGTTAGATGCCTTAGCTACTGTAAATAACTCTTCATTAAATTCTCTTCAGTTAAAATCTTCGAGTGTGCCATCTGTTTCCTGCTCCTATTGTGACTGCTACATACACCCATAAAACTCCCCTGCACATTCTCTCCCTATTTTCCAATTTCTTTCCCTTAGCCTCTGTCCAAATTGCACCTGCATTAAAATGTCCCAGAAAGAAGGGATTTTCATCTTTGCTATAGACGAAATTTTATTTATATAACTGCTTTCAATTACATGTTATTTTAATCAGGCATTAAAATCGTATTCTTTAAAAATGACAATGAGGGGGCCAGCCCGTGGCAGAGTGGTTAAGTTGGCATGCTCTGCTTCCATGGCCCAGGGTTTCACTGGTTCAGATGCTGGGCACAGACATGGCACTGCTCATCAGGCCGTGTTGAGGCGGCATCCCACATGCCACAACTAGAAGGACCCACAACTAAAAAAAAAATATATATATATATATATATATATATATATATAGTATATAGCTATATACTGGGGGGATTTGGGGAGAAAAAGCAGGGGAAAAAAAAAAGAAGATTGGCAACAGTTGTTAGCTCAGGTGCCAATCTTTAAAAACGAAAAAGGACAATGAACCAAGGATTGTTGACACTGGAGATAATAGAACCATTCCACACTAGTGGAATTCTAACTTTCTCTGTGGGAGTTCCCTTCCAAAACATCTCTCCCTATACACTTTTGCTAAACGAGGTCACTGAGCTACTTCAATTTCTGTGGTTCAGTAAATATTAAATCTGGAGGGGATTTTAGAGATTAACCAAATTTGTTTTCCTCATTTGATCAGCCAGGAAACCAAGGGCAAACAAGTGGAGAATTGTCTTGTCCAAGATACCGTAACTCATGCCAGCAAAGCCAGGTTGGGTCCCCGACTTCCAATATATCAGTGACATATTACTTCTGGAAAAGACACATTACTTCTCGGATAAAAATTTTGCTACTAAAAAAGTGCATATCCCTTTAATTTAAAAAATAAATGTAAATGCATTTACAAGGGGCATGACAGAGATAGGAAATTATAGATATAAATATGCAGATCTAGATAAACCCAGGGATTAAGAGGTATGCCAGTCAGGGGCGATGGGCTTTGATTAAAGGATGGGACTTCTGAGAAGGAATAATGGCTCCCTGAGTAAATGCATTAACTGTATTTTTCCAGATCAGAAAAACTACAAGTAATTCCATTTCTGGCAAGGGCAGTAGGTTTTCTCATTCCTACAGCCTTTGGATTGGGTTTAACATGAAAGAATGAAACAACTGTGAATGGCCTGAAGGCAGCTACATTCATTACCTCTCTGATCAGGTTTGAATGCCAGTGACTCAGAGACCTGCCAGAGATCCTGCCTGGTCTAACTCGAGAACAGTCTTCAGAAGCTAATAGCTTAGACCAAACCACGCTAACAGACTCCAGCAGACAGCCCAGGGGATGAGCTTAGCAAAAGCACGCAGATAGCCTGAAGAAAATGGGAGAGATTGGAGGGAAAGTGACCGGGCAGGAGGCCTGTGTCCGGAGACCTGTGTCATCCACAGACTGATTTTCATGGAGAAGTTGATTTAAAACACAAAAACAGGAACATGCAAAACACATCTTTACATTCTAGAAGTTTGTTTTATCTTTGAAGCAATTATGTTTATTTTTGAAAAGAACTTCAGATTCAGACTATCAATTTTGCTACAGCTAAAGTTGAAACAATGAATAATATTAGTACTGAAGTTGGCACCCCGTCTCTGCAGCAGAATAGAACTCTGGGTCTTACAGTGGGCACTTTAAGGGTGATGGGAGTCTAGCACAGGAACAGGGCGCAGGAAGATTGCTCAAGAAACGCATCAGAGGAATGGAAGGCTGACATCACACTCCCGCATGCTGACATCCAAACACCACCAATTATTATCCCAGCCCCTGGCCGCATAAGACATTAACTGCAACTCTGCTCAGAACAAGCCTAATGCATTCTCTTTTGCTTACAGGAAACCATAATGAGAGGAAGGAGGAGATGGCTGAGACATGTGGAAACCAGTTAAAACCGATTGAAGGCAACAAGGCAGTCTGACTTGACCTGGCATAGACCTTACAACTCATAATACGCTCATTGTAATACATTACCATGCTACATAACACACCCACTGGCACCATGACAGTTCACAATTGCCATGGCAACCAAAGGATATAACTAAATAAGGAAAGAAAAGAGGTGGTGCCCTTGCTTCCCAGAAAAGCCTGCCCATTTCCCCCAATAACCTTGAATATTTCTCCCCTTCCTTACCTAGACCTCTTGTAACAGCTGCCTAATCACCCCAGGAGTTGAGAAGTTGATTTGTGAACATAGTTCCCACTTCTCCATTCTTCGGCCATTGAATAAAAGCTTTGTGCCCTTGAATGCTCAACTTCGGTTTCATTTCAAATTTGTGACACTGAACAGAAAAGGACCCTCCAAGGAAGGGATGGATTGTGGGTACCAGGCCCACCCATGGGCCCCTCCTCCGAGTCCTCCAAAGGTCTTTGGGAGTTCCACCAGAGTGAGGTGAAATTGGTAACACAATCACAGAGCGATCTTTCTGTGAAGCTCCAGAACATTCTCCAGCAATTTGGAAGTCCCTAAAGAACAGAATTTTCATTCAATAGTGTGTAATTAACTGATAAGGTAAAAAATTAATTTGTCATTACTTCCCTAGAGTTCTCTTTCCAACCCTCCACCCATGCTTTCACAATCATATGCTAAATAATGGACCAGCTGCACTGTCACTGCTTATTTACCTTATTACAGAATGAAGTTGGCTAACAGAGGTAAAGGAGGTCACCCTCAGTTGTAAGAGGCAATCCCTTCACTTTACTTTCTAATGTGATCTATCTCCTGCCTCTTTGTGAACTGATCTGTGACTTCTGATGCAGAAGATATCCCTCAAAACAGGGAAGCAGTCATTTTAGGTGTATTGCACTTAGAGAAAACATCTTTTTGAAGATCTGTTAGGACATGAGAAAAACTGAACTTGTCTTGTTTAGGTGAGATAGATATACCTGCTTTGTGCTTCTTTTCATTGTGTTTTTTTCAATGAACACTACAATTCCCAGGATTTTGAAAACCTGTTGAAGAGGAGAAAATAGTAGGGAAAATATCCTCAAGTAAATATGGCTTTTCAAAGCAGATTTCGAAATAGCAGATACTAGCATTTATGCTAGTGAGTGTACTTGAACTCATCTTTAAACTTTTTCCACAATGCTGCATAGTTATGACTCTCATCTTGCACTTTACACATATTTGTGATGCATTAATAATTTTAAACGACTATTTAGTAATACACTAATTGTATGTGAAATCTGTATAGGGGTCATTTAATGAGTGTTTACTGTTTAGTGTACATTAGTATGTAATATTTGATATACTACTGTGTGCTGACATATACGTCATAATAAAAACATAGCCTAACAAATTTTATACAGATTTAATAATTATTCCCAGTAACATGGTCTCACAGTTGCTTAATTATGGACAAGCTTTTAATGAAATTTGAAATGTAGTATGTGATTACAATGTGGAGAGCATGAATAGGCATGCCTAGGACAAATGTCCTTATGTTGAAGGAATTGATACCTGTGGTTAGGGTTAACATTTCCACTGACAACCTTTTAAGTGTTTTAAGTATTGTGCTTCAAACGTTCATGACCTAAAAGACGAGATGTTTCAGGAAATTCCAGTAAGTGATTCAAATATAGTCATGGGGTAGCCTGGATCTTGACAGGGTAGATGGCAGTAAAGACTTGGGAGAAAAAAAAATTTGTCTGTATACATACAGACATATAAACACAGAAAATAGATCAAAGGTAAGATATAGAAATTATTACATCTAATACAGAATTTTAAATACACATGCGTAACTAATTAAACATAGGTATTGCAAGTTTTCAGTAAGTGACTGGTGCCCTGTGTCTTTGCTCTCCCACTAGTCGGGCCTATTGCTGTGTGGGTTTTCCTTTCTCTCACCCTGAGTCTAATGAAATGATGTCGTACCTCTTGTTGCCCTTCTTCGGGGGAACAAAGTATGGAATATGAAAATTGGAGGAAGCAGGATCACACGTCCTCTTTCCCAAATGGCTCCCTTCCCAGAAGCTTGCAGACACGTCCTATGATGATAAGGCCCTCACCACCTGCGTCAGGATGCCTGCCCTCTTCGATTTTACAGAACAGCTTTCCTGGAGGACTAGGACCATCAGGGAGTGTTTGTCCCATTGTCTAGTTCTTTAGACATGTTTCATTCTTCTCAAAACTCTATTCAGAAAATATTTTTAAATGATTTAATGTATATAAATATAAGTTGTATTTCATAGGAAAATAATGTGCTCTACAGTGTCTGAGAGCAGACTTTGTTGCCAGGTAACCTAGTTCAAATTCTAGCTCTGCCTTTAAGACTTGCTGATTCTAGGCAAGGTTTTTGTTTTGTTTTGTTTTTTTAAATAATTCTGTTCTTCAACTTTATTACCTACAAAATTGGGAATAATACCTGTGACTGTCTTACAGGGTAATCACCATGATTACATGAGACAATACATGTAATGTGCTTGGAGCAATAACTGGCCCATAGCAATTAACCAGTAAATGCTGGCTCTTTATAGGTAGACAAATCCAAACCCTTCAAACACTGAGTATACTGCTTGTTCATGATGTAAAACTACTGCACTATGAAATACACTCATTAAAACAAAACTAGATGTCCAAAATACAAGATTCCATGGAAACATGAAATGAATAAAAGAAATGAACCTTGCTGTATATTTACACTATTTTACACATGAAAACGATATGGAATGAGTGCTACATGCTGTGGTGCAAACTATAGAAGCAATTAGGTTTCCAAAAAGGGGAGATTTGGGGCCGGTAGCGCAGCAGTTAAGTTCGCATATTCCACTTTGGTGGCCCAGGGTTCGCCGGTTCGGATCCTGGGTGCGGACACGGCGCTGCTTGGCAAACCATGCTGTGGTAGGCATCCCACATATAAAGTAGAGGAAGATGGGCATGGATGTTAGCTCAGGGCCAGTCTTCTTCAGCAAAAAGAGGAGGATTGGCAGCAGTTAGCTCAGGGCTAATCTTCTTCAGAAACAAACAAACAAAAAAAACCAACAAAAAGGGAAGATTTTACATTTAAGGAGGAAGCTAAAGTGAAGTTGGATATAAGATGAATGTTGAAGTTTGCTTATAAATTGGGAAGTTGATGAGCATAAAAATAGCCATTTGAGGTAAGAGGACAAACATACGCAAAAGAGTGATGTTTCCTTTATTCACTTACTCAACAAATACTTACTGATGACCTACACTATAGCACACACATCCCAGGCATCAAAAATATACCAGTGAATTGAACAAAGACTTACCCTTCTGGAACTTTTATTCTAGAGAAAAGAGATGGATGAAAAAGAAACATACATGTAAATGTCTAATAGGTTAGGTGTTTATAATTCCTACAGAGGAACATAAAGCAAGACGGGAGCTACAGAGTGTGGTGGGGGGGTTAGCATGTGCTCCTGGGGAGTCAGGAGTGGCCTCCCTGAGAGGTAACATTTGAGTAGAAGACAAAAGGAAGAGAAGGAGGGGATAACAGTCTATCTTGGGAAAGAATGTTAAAAACAGAGAGAAAAGGTGTTTTCAAAATTTTGAGTACAGAATTGCCGGGGTCCCCCCCCAGCTGGATCCAGGTCTCCTGAGGGATGGACGGAGTTGGTGAAGGAGGAGGTAGTGAGACAAGGAGTATGGTGTCCAAGTCTGACTTTATTTTGTGTATGCATGATTTATATAGGGCTCAGGATATGCAAGGGTGATTTCGTGGGACAGTCCCAGTACATATTTTTGGCTCGCATAAGCGGGTTTTTGTAAAGTAGACAATAGTCCTAAAAGCAACCGTTATCTAGATTGTGTGTAGGCCTGGGGAAGTCAAGCTTCTGCAATCCTTCACTTCGAGGAGGCCACCCGCAGCGGCCTCCCGACTCAATGGGCCGTGGCAACCACCGCCCTCCCAGAGAGATCCATGGGGGCCACGGGTCCCCAACAGGGCAACCGCTAACAACCCGCTTCCTAGGTGACTTGTCAGGTTCCCTTTTTTCTCTTCCAGGGGTGGGTCAGGACATTCTTTCCCTAGAAGATGTTGTTCCCCAGAACCTTCCGTAAAATACTGCATTGCATCATTCCCATTTCCAGGGCCGGGCTGACTTCCCCTGAAATATCCCCAGGTGCAGAACGGAGTGAGCAGAAGCAGGAAAGTCAGAAGTACCAGGGAGATTTGTTTCAGGGACAGCCTGGTAGATTCCCTTGAGGGTCGCCGTGCATCCCCTCATCTCTCTCCCAGACCGTGTCACAAGGCAGAGGCTTAACTTGTAGGCTGACAGCTCCAGGCACAGAACATGTTTATCCTGTTTGAGGAACATCAAGGAACACACTTGTAGTAGGTTGAGCAAAAGGAGAGTATTAGGAGAGATCAGAAAGATAGTGTTGGCCAGACTATACAGGGCTAGGCTGGCTCTTTAAAAGAAATTTGGAGTGAGGTGGACAGCCACTGAAATACTTTGAGGAGAAGAGTGAAATTGTACAGATATTGTTTATCGACTCTTGGTATCCATTCCTACGCTTTCTAAATTTCTCTTTATCTTATTGGCTGGAAGGCTAAAAAACACATTACCCAGACTCCCTTGTGTTTAGGGGTCTGGATCTGGGTTTCACAAGTAAGACAGATTCTCATTAGATTTGGAAAGCAAAAATGAGGTGATGACCATCTTCCTGTAGATTCTTTCTATTTCTACTGAATAAAAATATTGCGGTTTCCTGATAGATGTGCTATTTTGTATTGGGAAGAATTGGAAGACACGAACTTTCACAGATGGAAATCCGTGACTGATTTTCTGACCAGTTGGAATATGGTGATCACCTTCTTATTAGTGGGACATGGGCTAAGGTGGTCTATGTTATAAAGTGGCAAAAGAGTTGAATAATCTGCTTGCAATCACTTGGAATAAAGTTTACATAAGAAGCAAGGTACCTATGGCACTTTTTAAGATTATGTTGTGGAAGTGAATGAGTATTAGAATTGGACCATAGGTTGAATGGGGCTATGGATAGTTATGTTAATTAAATAATAATAGTCTTACCAAGACTCTCACGTGAAAGTTAGAGATTGATAGGAAATGTGTGAGTTTATAAAAATGGAAATGGAATGACTTGCATGAATTCTAAGTATTATGAATCCCTCAATCGACTGAGGTTTCCTCCCCAACATAAGATGTCATTCTCATTTGTGTGATGTGGCAACATTTGCTTGATGACATAAAATTATCTCATGGGGAGTAATTACCCAGGTAGGGGAAGGCAATACTCCTCACTCACCAGATTATTACCTGTCATTGTCTCTAGATTATAACTGGAGTCAGATCCCAGTATAATTCTTGGGGACAAGTACAAAGTGAGATCTAGGAGTAGATAGATTAATATAAAAATATTTACATGATTTTATTAATGTTTATAAATAGTAACTCTAGGGATATTAATGTGGACAGATGCTAAGGAAGTCATATCAGGAAGGAAGAAATATAACATTGAATCAACCCGTATTTATTGATATGTGTGAATTACTGAAGATTGTCTATCAAATGTGTTAACTCAAGAATCGAGAGGTACTTCTACTAGACATCTGAGAATTGGTTGAAATCTCTACTGAGTTAAGGCCTATATTACATTAAGTTCAGATGCAAGATTTTTTATGTGATAAAGGACTACAAAGACCTAGTAAGAGAGGAATATTGTAAGGAGTTCATTATGTGATAGGAAGCTTAGTAAAGGAGAAAAACACCAGAGTCATTAAAAACCATCATAGTGTCTATAACTTTTACATCAGAAGTGAAGAACGAGACGTGGTGATCGAAATAGGCTCTTTTTTCTCAGTGATTAGGATTAAATAACATATGGCATAAGGTAGGGGAGTACATAGGGCATTGTTCTTTCTTGTTACATTAACGAGATCTTGTTAATTTGACTTATTAATGAGAAGTAGCAGTTACCCTGTATGTCTTGGTGATGTAAATGTGGGAAAAAGGACTATTTCTGCCACCCATAGGATCCTGTGGGTCACCTCCTAGTGTGTTTGTGACCAGCAATAAATAGAAAGGGAAGTCTAAAATCATACAATGCAGTCAAGAACACCAAGGGCTGAGATCTTGTGAGAATGAAGGTTTGGCTACTCTGTATTAGGTGAAAGTTGAACTTGCTAAAGTGGTACCTGTAGTTCGAGGAAACATAGATAGTTTTGGATCCTGCTTTGGAAATAAGAACTGGAATACTGACAAATGCTTTCTGTGTGTACATGTTTGTGTATGTAAGAATGAGACCATTTAAAAAAATTTTATCCTTTATTCTACTGTTGCATACAAAGCCATATTAGTTGTGTTTAATTTTTAATCTAAAAAAGAGCATGAATGTGAACATCGTTCCAAGATACATATTGTTTCATATAACGAGCTGTAAATTCAACAAATTTGGAAACAGTCCAATATTTGGACTTCCATAATCGCTTAGCTATGTGACTTTTTTTGACAATGAGATGTTCACCTATGCTTGTGTGTAAGGACTTGAAATGTCTTTGTGCAGTGGGATTTGTCCTCTTGAGCCTCTGCCACTGATAAGAGAGGTGCTTCCAAGGTGTTGCAGCTTCCCCTTGAGCCTGGGCCTCTGAATGAATCACTGTGGTGTGATCAGAGCTTAAGCACAGTAAGGACCCAAACCCAGCACCACCTGCTACTTGAAGCATAGTAATTCATCTAAGCCATCCTTAACCACAAGCACAGGAAATGTATACTTATTTTGGCATGCCAATGAGATTTTTGCGGTTGGTTATTCCACAATGGCTAATTGATATAGCAAATATGACAACTGTAGTTACAGAGATGTTTGAAATATGCTTTAGGAAGCTATGCAGCTTAGTTGTTTAGAATTCTGGCTCCACTTTATGAAGTATCAGAGTTATTCCATATTGAATAATTTCAACAATAACATTCATATTAAAATAAATACTGCTTCTCTGTAGGAGGAGAATAAAAATATCTCATGGACTCTTAAAATTAATTAAGAGACACAAAAGGAGTTTTCCACATACAGTGAATTGCTTCTGTCTATAAGTAAATTGTCAATCTTATTTACAATTAGATGTTTTATGGGGCAAAAGTTTGACAAGCATTGCTATGAGCTTTGATAATTCTTGAAATGTTTTAAAGCAAGTGAGGTTCATAGTCAAACTCATGTCAGAGATATCCTCTGGTAGGATTGTGGAATATAGATGGGTATGGGTTAGGGATCAAAGGCAGCTTTGAAATGCTGAAGGCTTAGGGACTAGTTTTAAGTTAGTGCAATAGTGCAGAAGGCTGACAACAGATTGCAGTGGCCGTAGAAATGCACTGGAGGACAGAATTGAGAAATTTTGCAAAGACTGATTTGATGAGGATTAATGAGAAAAAATATAGGGAAAAGAAAAGGGGTCAAGAACGAGTAAGAAAGTCCTTATTTAGTCTATGAGATCGACAGCAATCCAAGACTGAATGTGAGTTTGGCGCTCTAGAGATGAGGATAGTTTTTCAATTTGTCTCTTTCATAACACTTGAGACTATTACTCAATAATCTAATTTTAAGCATCTCTTTTGCAAACTCTGTCAGGGGTACACAGTCAGGGGATATTTAGCTAAGGCGCCAAATATAATCTCATGGAGAAAGTTGACATATTTTAGTTTGTAATATTCCTTTTCATTTCGAAGTAACAAACAAGGATAGTAACAGTGCCCAAGGTAAGATATATGTACATAATATGCCATGTCTGAAAAATCTCGCTGAACAAATAAACTAGATAATATCAACTCCCTTGTTACTAGAACCAGAAGTCTCTCTACTCCTAAATGGCAGAGTTGAGTATCTGCAAAGACAAGATATCAATTAGCTAATGACTCAGTCTCCCCCCCATATCTGAACCACTTTCAAGAAATATACTGTTATACTGGGACACGGAAGAAAGTATATTTCAAGCCTTGTTCATGAAATTAATCTCAAAGAGGAAATAAAATAAAAAGAGATAGAAAACCCCCCTCTGCATGGTTATAGTTCAGAGGTGAAACAACTAGTGTCAAACATTAACGAAATAAATCTTTGATTCTCCCTTGTTATGAAACTTATCATAGTGCACTGTCAGCCTAAATGGACTTTGCATTTGCATTACTTAATCTCTTTATAAAGAAACAGGCAGATAATTAAGAAATTGTCAGATCTCACATCAACAGGGAACATTAATCACGAGTTGAGTGTCACTTGCCCCATCAAAGGAAGTTAAATAAAATTAAGGTTATTATAGTCTAAGAACAAAATATAGCTTGCACCATTAACTTTAGCCACACACTGTGACTTGCAGGAATTTCATGCAGATGAATATCCTCTCTTCTGAGTTGGCTTGGTTTCCAGAACTATTATAGTAAATAGGTCTTGATTAGTGAGCAAACATCCAGAGATGTCTCATTAACAATGGTACTCATTGTAAATCAAATACTGGATCTTTGGACTGTCGTGTGGTAATGAGTAGAGAGGCAGAATACTCCATAGGGATCTGGGATTGTGTCCTGTTCCTGTCACTTAAGAACTACGTGACATTCAGTAGGATTAGGTATTAAGCTCCTATAAATCTTCAGTTCCCCAAATATAAATTAGAAATAAAATAAAATTCTTGCAAGAATTATATAAGGTAATATATCTTAAAGACTTACTATAGTGTTTAGAACATGCCATGAAGAGTCATAAAATTGTAGCTGTCAGCATGATGGAATACTTGTTCTGGTTGCTTTGATGTTGTTTTTCATGTTAGAGATCCCTAGTCTCATACGTATTTGTCATAGTCCTTTGTCTTCCTGGTGAACTTACAAGTAAGAAAGAGACAATTTGACTCAAAAATCTCACTTAGAGATTTTATATGATTCTGTAATCCAATATCCTACTAAAGCAAAGATAGCCCCAGTACAGGTATGATTCGGAGAGCAGGTTTACAAAGATTTTTATAAGCTCAAATGTAATTTTTCACCTTTTCTGTTCAATCCATTCTTTCCTCTAATCAACACTGAAACCATGCCTGTACGAGTCAAGTGAGCAGGGAATGGGTGCTTTGTGAATACAATGATACAGAGAAAGGTGATTGAGAAGCACAGGAGAGAGAGTGGTCTGCTTTAGATAAGCTGTCTGATGGGGTAACACTGAAGAGAGACATGAACAGATGGAGGAGGAGCTTTCTGACAAGAGGGTCCACGAGTACAGAGGCCCCAAGCAGAAGCAACTTAAATAAATCAAGAAACATCAAGGAGGCCAGTGTGACTGGAGCCGCAGGAATAGAGGAGAGTGATAGGGCTCTGGGTGGTGAGTTTGGACTGAAGGAATAGGACACAAGAGCAAAGGATTGAAATGCTGCGATTTCCGTTTTTTTCTTTAGTTTTCATTCCTTTAGTAAAGATTTAGTTCTGTATTTCAACACCGAATTTACAGACATAAGTTACTACAGAAGGGTATTTTCTGATGTTGAAATGAAAGTCACTTTTAGAATACTTTCTCATTCTTAAGAAATATAAAATAGCAGCTTTTTTTACTGAATTCTTCCCCAGCTGCACTTTCTTAACTTCCTTGTACACAGAAGGGCCTGAGGCCAACACTGTAATATATTCAGGAAATGGCTCAAGTTCAAGTTCTGTAAGGTCTTACCAATTAGCTAGTACACCGTCAACAGCCATTTTATTATTTCTGTTATAATCCGTGAGGAGATGCAATTATCACTTCATCATTTCCTCTCCAAACTTGTTGGAAGCCAACTTTTAGCTCCTGATGTTTGCTTTCTTTTCTGAGATCTTTTTCATCATCAAGTCTATCTGTAGTACCCACTATCATCTTTCAAGAAAGCATCCAGAAATTCCTGTAACACTTGAAGCACAGAGTCACATCCAAAACTCTTTATCCTGTAGGAGAAAGAAAATCACAGTTCCTAACAGCTTACAATGGTGAAGAAATGATGGAATCTGATTTCAAAAGAAGCTGTTGCCAAGGAGATTCCATCACAGCCATCCTATGTGGCAGACGATTAGATTATTATTGTTTGAATGATTATTGATATTACCCACCTTCAGTCCAGCCATTGATAGCTCTTCTATTCAGACTAAAAGAGGAAATAAGTCATTAAGTTGCTGTGGCAGGGATCCCCAAGACCGCCCCATGTTTGATGATTCACTGGGGGCTCCACAGGACATAGCATACAGTTGTATTCATGACTATGCCTTCCTATAGTGAAAGGATACAAAGCAAAATCAGAAAAAGGAACAGATCACACGGGACAAAGTCCTGAGGAAACAAAGCACAAGCTTACAAGACTCCTAAGAGTTCTCTCTCAGTGGAGTCACACACAGTGTGCTTAATTCATCCCTCAACGAGTTAAGAGAAACACATGGGAAATGTCTACCTGCAAAGCTCATCAGCAACTCAGCGCCCAGGGTTTACATTGAGCCGCCGAAGCAGAACGTGTGCACTTAACTGCTGTGCCACAGGGCTGGCCCCTAACATAACTTATTTTTTTTTTAATTGAGTTATTGATAGGTTACAATCTTGTGAAATTTCAATTGTACATTAATGTTTGTCAGTCACTTCACCCTTTGTGCCCACCCCCCACCCCACCTTTCCCCTGGTATCCACTAAACTGTTCTTGGTCCATAGTTTTAAATTCCTCATATGAGTGGAGTCATACACAGATTATCTTTCTCTCGCTGGCTTATTTCACTTAACATAATTCTCTCAAGGTCCATCCATGTCATTGCAAATGGAATGATTTTGTTCTGTTTTGCAGCTGAGTAGTATTCCATTGTATATATGTACCACATCTTCTTTATCCATTCGTCTGTTGATGGGCACTTAGGTTGCTTCCATGTCTTGGCTATTGTAAACAGTGCTGCAATAGACATTGGGGTGCACAGGACTTTTGGGATTGCTGACTTCAGGCTCTTTGGATAAATACCCAGTAGTGGGATGGCTGGATCGTATGGTAGTTCTACTTTTAGTTTTTTGAGGAATCTCCATACTGTTTTCCATAGTGGCTGCAGCAGTTTGCATTCCCACCAGCAGTGTATGAGGGTTCCTTTTTCTCCGCAACCTCTCCAACATTTGTTGCTATTAGTTTTAGATATTTTTGTCATTCTAACGGGTGTAAGGTGATATCTTAGTGTAGTTTTGATTTGCATTTCCCTGATGATCAGCGATGATGAGCATCTTTTCATGTGCCTATTGGCCATCAGTATATCTTCTTTGGAGAAATGTCTGTTCATGTCTCCAGCCCATTTGTTGATTGGGTTGTTTGATGTTTTGTGGTTGAGTTGCAAGAGTTCTTTATATATTAAGGATATTAAGCCTTTGTCAGATATATGACTTGCAAATATTTTTTCCCAGTTAGTGGGTTGTTTTTTTGTTTCAATCCTGTTTTCATTTGCCTTGAAGAAGCTCTTTAATCTGATGAAGTCCCATTTGTTTATTCTTTCTATTGTTTCCCTTCTCTGAGAAGGCATGGTGTCCAAAAAGATCCTTTTAATACTGATGTCAAAGAGTGTACTGCCTACGTTTTCTTCCAGAAACCTTATGGTTTCAGGTCTCACCTTTAGGTCTTTAATCCATTTTGAGTTTATTTTGGTGAATGGTGAAAAAGAATGGTCAATTTTCATTCTTTTACATGTGGCTTTCCAGTTTTCCCAGCACCATTTGTTGAAAAGACTCTCTTTTCTCCATTGTATGCCCTCAGCTCCTTTGTCAAAGATAAGCTGTCCATAGATGTGTGGTTTTATTTCTGGGCTTTCAATTTTGTTCCATTGATCTGTGCACCTGTTTTTGTACCAGTACCATGCTGTTTTGATTACTGTAGCTTTGTAGTATGTTTTGAAGTCAGGGATTGTGATGCCTCCCGTTTTGTTCTTTTTTCTCAGGATTGCTTTAGCAGTTCGGGGTCTTTTGTTGCCCCATATGAATTTTAGGAATCTTTGTTCTAATTCTGTAAAGAATGTCATTGGGATTCTGATTGGGATGGCGTTGAATCTGTAGATTGCTTTAGGTAGAATGGACATTTTAACTATGCTTATTCTTCCAATCCATGTACATGGAATGTCTTTCCATCTCCTTATATCGTCATCCAATTCTCTCAGAAAGGCCTTGTAATTTTCATTATAGAGGTCCTTCACTTCTTTAGTTAAATTTACCCCAAGGTATTTTATTCTTTTTGTTGCGATTGTGAATGGTATTGTATTCTTGAGTTCTTTTTCTGTTGGTTCATTACTGGAGTATAGAAATGCTACTGATTTATGTAAATTGATTTTATACCCTGCAACTTTGCTGTAGTTGTTGATTACTTCTAACAGTTTTCCAATGGATTCTTTGGGGTTTTCTACATATAAGATCATGTCGTCTGCAAACAGCGAGAGTTTCACTTCTTCCCTCCCTATTTGGATTCCTTTTATTCCTTTTTCTTGCCTGATTGCTCTGGCCAGGACCTCCAGTACTATGTTAAATAAGAGTGGTGATAGAGGGCATCCTTGTCTTGTTCCTGTTTTCAGGGGGATGGGGTTCAGTTTTTGCCCATTGAGTATGATGTTGGCTATGGGTTTGTCATATATGGCCTTTATTATGTTGAGGTAGTTTCCTTCTATGCCCATTTTGTTCAGAGTTTTTATCATAAATGGCTGTTGGATCTTGTCAAATGCCTTCTCTGCATCTATTGAGATGATCATGTGGTTTTTATTCCTCAGTTTGTTGATGTGGTGTATCACGTTGATTGATTTGCAGATGTTGAACCATCCCTGTGTCCCTGGTATGAATCCCACCTGATCCTGATGTATGATTCTTTTGATGAATTGCTGAATTCTGGTTGCCAAAATTTTGTTTAGAATTTTTGCATCTATGTTCATCAGTGATATTGGCCTGTAGTTCTCTTTTTTCGTGGTGTCCTTGTCAGGTTTTGGTATCAGCGTGATGTTGGCCTCATAGAATGTGTTAGGAAGTGTTCCATCTTCCCTAATTTTTTGGAATAGCTTGAAAAGGATGGGTATTAAATCCTCTCTGAAAGTTTGGTAGAATTCCCCAGGAAAGCCATCTGGTCCTGGGGTTTTATTCTTTGGGATGTTTTTGATTGCTGTTTCAATCTCTTTCCTTGTGATTGGTCTGTTCAAATTGTCTGCCTCTTCTTGAGTGAGCTTTGGGAGATTGTAGGAGTCCAAGAATTTATCCATTTCCTCTAGGTTATCCATTCTGTTGGCATATAGTTTTTTGTAGTATTCTCTTATAATCTGTTGTATTTCTGCAGAGTCTGTTGTTATTTCTCCTCGCTCATTTCTGATTTTGTTTATTTGAGCTTTCTCCCTTTTTTTCTTTGTAAGTCTGGCTAGTGGTTTGTCAATTTTATTTATCTTCTCAAAAAAACATCTCTTTGTCTCATTTATCCTTTCTACTGCCTTTTTCGTTTCAATAGTATCTATTTCTGCTCTGATTTTTATTATTTCTCTCCTTCTGCTGACTTTGGGCTTCATTTGTTCTTTTTTCTCTAGTTCAGTTAGGTGTGCTTTAAGGTTGCTTATTTGGGATTTTTCTTGTTTGTTAAGATGTGCCTGTATTGCGATGAATTTTCCTCTTAATACAGCTTTTGCTGTATCCCATATGAGTTGGTATGGCATGCTATCATTTTCATTTGTTTCCAGGTATTTTTTTATTTCTTCTTTAATTTCTTCAATGATCCATTGCTTGTTCAGTAGAGTGTTGTTTAGTCTCCACATCTTTGTGCCTTTCTCAGCTTTTTTCTTGTAATTAATTTCTAGCCTTATAGCACTATGATCTGAGAAGATGCTTGTTATTATTTCAATTTTTTTAAATTTGTAGAGGCTTGCCTTGTTTCCCAACATATGGTCTATCCTAGAGAATGTTCCATGTGCACTTGAGAAGAATGTGTATTCCTCTCCTTCAGGGTGGAGTGATCTATATATGTCTATTAAGTCCAATTGTTTTAGTTTCTCATTCAGCTCCACTATTTCTTTGTTGATTTTCTGTCTGGATGATCTGTCCATTGATGTGAGTGGGGTGTTGAGGCCCCCTACTACTATTGTGTTGTTTTTAACATCTTCCTTTAGGTCTGTTAATAGTTGCTTTATGAATCTTGGTGCTCCTGTGTTGGGTGCATAGATATTTATAAGCATTATTTCTTCTTGATGAAGTGTCCCTTTGATCATTATATATTGTCCCTCTGTGTCTCGCTTTACCTGTCTTATTTTGAAATCCACTTGGTCTGATATGAGAATTGCAACACCTGCCTTTTTTTCCTTGCTATTTGCTTGAAGTATTGTCCTCCACTACTTCACCCTGAGTCTGTGTTTGTCCTTGGGGCTGAGGTGTGTTTCCTGGAGGCAACAAATTGTTGGATCTTGTTCTTTAATCCATTTTGCCACTCTGTGTCTTTTTATTGGAGAGTTCAATCCGTTCACATTGAGAGTGATTATTGATGCATGTGGACTTAATGCTGTCAATCTGTCGCTCATTATCTTGTTTTCCTGTGTTTCTTTTCCTGTGTGCTTTAGACTACCCATTTAATACTGCAATTTCTTATGCTGGGTTTCTTAGATTTTTCCTTATCTATGATTTGTGACTCTGTTCTGTACTTTATTTTAGTGTCTACCTTGAAGTTTGTATTTAGAATCGCGTGTATAATATAGTCTATTCTCTGGTGGTCTCTTACTTACTTGACCAATACTGATTTAGACCCTTTGCTCTTCCCCTCGTAAATAATTATTTTCATTTTTTATTCCAACTCGTCTTATTAATTTGTAGTTAGAGTGCTAAGATCGTCCTTGTTTTGGTAGTTTCCTTATTTTTACCCTAATGCTATAGTTGAATATTTGCTATCCTGTTCTGGTTCTATCCATCGGTCTCCCTAGTCTGTGGATTGTGTCCCCTTTCTCCCTTTTTTCTTTTTTCAAGTATGAGAGCCTTCTTGAGGATTTCTTGTAATGGAGGGCTTTTAGTTACAAATTCCCTTAACTTTTGTTTGTCTGGAAAAGATTTAATTTCTCCCTCATATCTGAAGGAAATTCTTGCTGGATAGAGTATTCTTGGCTGAAGGTTTTTATCCTTTAAAGCTTTGAATATATCACTCCATTATCTCCTAGCTTGTAGGGTTTCTGTAGAGAAATCTGCTGACAGTCTGATAGGGGTTCCTTTATAGGTTATTCTCTTTTTGTTCCTTACTTCCCTGAGTATTCTTTCCTTATCATTCCTATTTGCCAACTTTACTATTATGTGCCTTGCGGTGAGTCTTTTTACATTGACAAATCTAGGAGATCTAAAACCCTCCTCTACACACATTTCTCCGTTGATCCCTAGATTTGGGAAGTTCTCTTCAATAATTTCGTTAAGCACACTTTCTGCTCCATTTTTCTTTTCCATATTCTTGGGAATTCCTATGATCCTTATGTTCTTACTCCTCATTGAATCCATTATCTCTCGGAGGTTTTCCTCATTTTTTTAAATTCTTAGTTCTCTTTCTTCCTCTGTCTGGCGCCATTCAGCCTGTCTGTCCTCGATTATGCTGATTTGCTCCTCTATATGGTCTACACAGGCATTCAGGGAATCCGTATTCTGTTTTATCTGGTCCATTGTGTTTTTCATCTCAAGTAATTCTGTTTGATTCTTCTTTATGATTTCAATCTCTTTTGTGAAGTAACTCCAGAACTTGGCTTGTTTCTCTATCTTTCTCTCTACCTCATTGAGTTTTTTGATTATAGCTGCTCTGAATTCATTATCACTTAGTTTACCTAATTCCAAGTCCTCAGGACTTAATTCTGTGTTTTTATTGTTTTCCTTCTGGTCTGGGGCTTTTATAAATTGCTGGATGGTAGAGGAGCGGTTTTTTCTCATGGTGGTAGAATTCAGTTGCAGTTACAGCCTGTCGCCACTAGATGGGGGTCGGGAGCGGCGTGTTAGCTCTCCGCCTTCGGGGCAAGATGGCTGCGCCCACTGGCTTTGTTGGGGGGGAGGGGCTGTTACACGCGCTGGTGTGGGTTCAGATCAGTTCTGTTCTCTGGTCTCCTGAGGCCCTTGGTTTATGGGGTCCCCATGGACGGAAGCTTTCCCCCTGTCAGCGGGTCTCCACTGAATCAGCGGCAGGAGTCCTGGATGATCCCCTGGTCGTGCGGCCCCTCCCCCGCTCCGGCCCGACCTGCACCGCAGCGATCGCAGACTCTAGGGGAGGGAGCGATGTTCTCTCCTACCGTTCCGGCGTCTCTGAAGGTGTAAAGCTAGGTTTATGATCTCCTCCTTCTTGGTATTGTAGGTCTCTAACGAGCTGGCATTATGTTTATTCTCTGAAATTCAGTTCTTCCAATCTTTTGTTGTATTTTGGAGGGGAGAGAATCCCGGGTCAGCTCACCCTGCCATTTTGCTCCGCCCACCTAACATAACTTATTTTTAATCTGCATTTTCCACTGTGAAAATTTGTTGACAATCTGGTGAAGTAATTACTATGTAAGAGATGTGCATGTGTGTATATATATTTCATTAGTTTTTGTGCAGACAAATAAAGCAAGATAAGGGTATAACAAACAATGAAGCTGCAGTGCTGGGGTGAATGGTACTCTTCTTTATAGAGCAGTCCTGTAAAAAATCAATCTCTTATAATGTGTTACCTGAGTAAAGACTAAAAAGAAGTGAGGTGTATAAACATTTGGAGTAAGAATGTTCGAGCAAGAGAAAACAGTAAAAGCAAAGGTCTCGAGTCATAAGTTTATGAGCAAATTAAAGAAACAGAAAGGAAGCCAGCGTGATTGGAGCAGGATGAGCCATGAGGAGAATGGATGAGATGGGCCAGTAAGGAAGACAGAACCAAGAGGACCTAATAGGACAGGATAAAAATCTTCTATGTGAAAACACATTTTTAATGAAATCCTCAGTGAGGTGGGAAGCCTTTGGAAGTTTTAAGCAGGAGAGTGTCATGACCTGATTTGGGTTTTAAAGAATCATTATGGAGGGGCTGTTCCCATGGCCGAGTGGTTCAGTTTGCATGCTCTACTTCGGTGGTCCAGGGTTTCGCCAGTTTGGATCCTGGATGCGGACATGGCACCACTCATCAAGCCATGCTGAGGTGGCATCTCACATAGCACAACCAGAAGGACCTGCAACTAGAATATACAACTGTGTACTGGGGGACTTTGGGGAGAAGAGGAAAAAAAGGAAAAAGGAAGACTGGCAACAGAAGTTAGCTCAGGTGCCAAAATTAAGAAAAAGAATCGTTATGGGAACCATCCGGCACATAGTTTGTAGGGGCAGTGGTGGAAGCATAGAAATCACGTAGGAGGCCATCAGAGTAGTTCAAGAAGTATAGAGCTTCTTATTTTAAGAGGTTGGTGAGATTTATTAAGTCCAAACATTCCAGGGAGAACTCAGTAAAAGAAAATTTCCATTCACATGAGTCTACTTGCACACATTCCTTTAAAATATAACGAGAGATTAAAGAGTTCACGAGGCTTCAGACCTTCAAAGTAGTGATAAGAGACTGGAAAGGAAAGTTGATGTTTCAGTTTCCAAAAAAGAAAAGAAATCTCAATTCAAAAGGCATGAATGTGAGTTGAATCATTTCTACCATAAAATACGAACTGTGGCTGTTTTGATTGATGTTTTATCAGTGTTTTTAAATCTCAGATATTGTTGTACTGAGATCTTAGTGAGAATTTTAAAAGTAGGAAAGCAAACATGACTTGAAATGCATACTTTTTTACCTTTTGTATAAAAACATAAAATGGAACTTCTAACTTCAAAATGCTACTCAGACACTCAATTTAAAAACAAACTTCATTCTCATTGCAATCATAGACTAAGATTTGTCATTAAAATATTATAGCCCTTAGTTATGGAAGATAAATATATGACATTTTTATTCTCTCCAATGTTACCAATTTTACTTATTAACATAAATAAGGAAAAATATCTACAAAATAAATTATCTCAAAATGGAATAAAATTATATTATTTTATAACTCGCAATATAAATAAACAAAATCACGCAGACTGTATTAGACTTTGTGATTTATGACAGAGACAGAAAAAAGTGTGTAAATAAACATTATGTGACAAAGCAAGTGAATGAATGTAGAGTGAGTTGACGCCACTGTTCTGGGGGTTTACAAGGATGATCCCAATATCTTTGACTCATGCATCTTATGGACTATAAGTACAATACAAAACTTTCTTGAGTAATTCAGTCTTTTCTTCCCCCAGATGATTTAAAGCAAGAGTATACCTTTGGAGTAAGAAAATTACAATGCCTGCTCTCTATACACACACCAATATTTGCTGAATTTGCTTAATGCATGAAAGCCTGTGTATATATATTCAGAGATGGATTTTACACATATGTACATATCTTCTTGAATATGAAGGCACATGATAATATGTGCATTTATTCCTATACCTGGAGTTATAGTTATAAGAGGGTGTGCATTAAAACCACTACTTGTGTAAAATTCTACATGCATGGTTATGTTACTATACATGTAGGTATGCAAACATGTTACGTACACTGTATATGTAGCAATAGCTAACATTTATAGAATGCTTATTATGATCCAGGTATTTTGTTTATATTATCTTATTTAATATTCAAATGGATACCTATTATAATTATTAGATAAGCATTCTTATTGTTCTCAATTTAAAGAGGATAAAAATGAGGCACATAGTGAATAAACCATGTGCCTAAGTTCACCCAGTTAATGGGTAGTTGAACTGAGAATCCCCAAGAAGTCCAAATGCAAAGCCTTTGTTCTTAAGCAGTGTGCTGTACCACTTCTAGGATTTATGCAAGTCTCCTGAATGCGTGGACCTCAGCACACAGAGAAGTACCTATTGGATAAGCAGATCTGAGACATTCTGAGCAGTTTATTACTAGACAGCAAGTAGAGACTCATGCTCAGGAAGGTCTCTGTAGCTCTCTAATAAAACCACCACTACATAGCCCATCCCTTAGCCTAGACAAAGTACGTAGATCAACCTTCAGAGACGAGCATCGGTAAGATTCCATAATTTATGCATGTCTTGGGGAACAACTGGAGATGTTATATTATATGATAAGACAGAGAGAAATAATAACTACTTGGTTTCCTACCTGTAGTCCACAGACTATCTGTGGAGATTATATAGTGCACACAAGATCTTAGATAAAAGCTAAGAAAACTTGGGGGCTTACACCAGGAAACAGCATTTTGTTCTTCAAGTTATTGGAATGCATTTGACTAACGTTAACTGAAACTTCAAATAAACACACAGAGAACAGGCAGAGTTTTAATGTATTGTTTTTTTGTTTTAAACAAAAACTAAACACTTGTCTTTACTCATAAACAGACACTGGTTTCAAAAGCATATTAGCTTTAAAAAATATTCCATGCCCAGAAACATCCAAAGTTTGTTCCAATCATGAGAACATTCTACCTATTGTTATTGGAGACAAATGAAATACTCCACTTTCCTTGATATTATAACTAAGCTATGATCTCTCTAATAGTACATTTTTTTAGCATAGTCACAACGTGTATCATCTGACATACTTACTTCCTTCATTTGCATCCTATTAAAAGAATACCTTGGATAAAAATCAGGATAATTTACAAAATTCCTTTAAGGATTTCTGCATACACAGCCCTGTGGAAACAAATCCACTCTTTGGGCATCCAATGAATAACGCTAAATGTAACTCCTTAGGCTAGGTCCAACTGTGGGCAAATGGGCAGACATGAAGATGGACATGGACCACGCCTGTGTGTGTGAGGCAAGGATGGTTGTCTAAATCAAATGGCAGCTTTGGTAACTGTGGAAAGCCTGTATTAATACATTGGGTCACTGAAACCACATTGGAACTTCACACAGCAATAGTGTCTAATGTTGTTAGAATCTTAATATCTAGTGCTTTTAGACTTCTTGTGTATACAATCCTGTGAACAAATTAAGCAAAAATAAAATCACAGCAAGCAAACAGAAAGATATTCAACAGCTATTCATTTATTTTGCAAGATCATATTATTAAGTATAAACACACGCATGGATACACATACACATGTATGACAGGGATGTATGTATATAGACACAAACATGCCTAATGTATGTGCCAAGTATGAATGCACACAAATGTCGGAAACCACTGATGAATACAGAAACACCCACCTATGAGAATGCCCACAATTGGACTATATGGAGAAGTATACACCCACGAAAGGAGGCAGCATATATTTATATAAATATAGATATACATATATACAAGAAAGATTAATAATTTTCAGTTCATCAATGAGCATTCTACAAGGATGTGAAATTTATTAGGGAAATCGAACACCAAAAGGCCTTTAAATTTTTACTCCCCTAAATAAATGATAATGAAAGGAGAAATGACAGGCAGTGGGTATAATATTGTGAAGTAGAAGGATCTGTCCTAAGTGTTCATTCAAAAAGCTGTTCTTTTCCACCCCAGGAGGTGCAAGCAGATTTCTTCCAGAGCTCTGATTTCCCAAAACTGCAAACAATTATTCAATCCCTTAATCTGTATATTCAAGTTAATCTGAAAATACATAAACGAACCTCTCAATTTACTAGCAGGAGACTAAATTTTGAAAAGATTTTTTTTTCTCAAGGATTCTAGAGTTCATTGTCTTCGTTATCACCTAATTCATTTTCCTGGACACACCTAGCTGTTCTCAAGTTCTGCTCATTCAAGCAAGGGAAAGTAATAAAAATACAGCCTGCACTACCATATCAAAAACTGAAAAGCAAAATTTCTTTCTTTCGAACCCACTGAATCTTTTAAACATTCTCTGAGCTAATGTAAGCATGTACATAATTCAATGGTTGGACCCAAGTCTAGTGAGTAAATTTTATTTGAACTTTTTAACTCATAATAGCAAGAATTCCTGGCAACATCGATTTCAGGCATTGAGAGTAAATGTTAAGAGTTTGCTGAGATGTTTACCACTCTCCCATTTACAATGCCTCTGCTACACTTCTGTCACTCTTTCTCAAAAACAACATGCCCTGTCGCTCCTGCATGAAGAGCCTACAAGGCATTTGGCTTATACTGGAAATGTGACCCCCAGGGAAAAATGCGTATTGAAACAGCCTAAGGAGAGAGGATCTGAAATTGACAGGATGGATGCTTATCATCTTAGATGTGTTGCTCATTTAACAACGGATAAGAGTAGAGCTTAAACAGAGGTAAAACTCCTGTATTTAATTTTACTGTATCTTTTAAACATGAGAGGAGGGACCTGCTAAATGTACGTCACTAGACCTATGCAGATGGAATATTCTTCTAATAGCCAGATTTTACATGTTAAAGACCAGCTCGAATCAGATGAGAGAGACATGCGTCCTCGCTATCTCTCCTCTTTCTTGGTAGAGATACTGTGCATGGAAGCTGGTGATCTGCTCATTGTGTAACTAGGAGCGGAGTTCAGCAGCCCTGTGAGGGTGGAGGGTGGGGGTTGCTAGGGGTAAGTGTGTGTATTACCTGTTCTTCTCAAGACACTACTCTGTCTAAGTGGCATGAAGTAGAATGGTGCACCCGAAGGAACTATGCAGTGGGTTTGAGCTAAGATAGATGAAGGGAAAACACATGCACATTTCCATTTATTTTCATGCTCTCATAGAAATTAGTAGCCACTCCAGTGATAGACAACTTTGGATCAATAATTTTAATATCAAAATCAGGTCTTCTGATATGCACACAAGATCCAGAGAAATGGGGAGGGAGACAGACAGGTAGGAAGGAGGGGAGAGAGAGAGAGAGATTGAGAACATAAATTGTCTATGGAATGAATTTAAAAGGCAATTAACGCGTTGACCCTCAGAAGTCTTGCACAGAATAAAAAGCAATGGCATTTGTTTCAAATGATGCTGTCATCAGCTACTCATCACATTTCAAGAATTATTTGGTTACTTGAATCCCAGCATATGCTTTCAAACATTTCAAGGCAGATTCTAAAAAAACCCACAAAATTTCATTTTGGAGGTTTTGGAAATCCATATAGAAGAATGTGTTAGTTAAGCATAACTCAAATGCTATTTCCTCAGTGAAATCATCAGACAACTCAAACAAGTTCTGACCCCTTTGTGCTGGGGTCTTAATGTTTTCCTGGGTAGTGGTTCTCACTGTTGTCATTATGTGTTGAACTGCGTGCTATGCTGTTTAACGGTTGTCTCTCCACCAGAATTTAAGGTGTGTTAAGACAGGGCTCTGCTTTTTCTGCAGAAGCAATATGAGGTACTGATTAAGCACATAAACTCTAGCAACTTATTACCAAGCCAATGTCCCAGCTCATCCTCTTACTACAAGTATAACGCAAGCAAGTTGTGCAACATCTTTGTAACTCAGTTTCCTCCTCTGTAAAATAAGGAAAAACATAATATCTATTTCCCAGGTTGTTGTGAGGATTTAATAAGTTAATATATGAAGAAACATTTATAACAGTACCTGGATCAAAAGAATATCAGCATTTTATTACAATTTTTCTTTATGATAGTATTCCCAGTAGCTTGCACTGTTCCTGGCGCATTGTGAGTGTACAAAGGATGATTCTAGAACAATGTGATGATCAAATGATTTAACGAATAAATGATGTGGAAGACATCATAGATATCTTTTTTGGGAATTTTCAAACCACTTTAGCCTCGGACCCCATTTTTTTTAAACAGCTTTATCAAAGAGTAGTTTACATGCCATACAATTCACCCACTGTAAGTACATTGCTTTTTTCTTCTTCTTCTCCCCAAAACCCCCCAGTACATAGTTATATATTCTAGCTGTGAGTGCCTCTGGTTGTGCTATGTGGGGTGCCGCCTCAGCATGGCCTGACAAGCGGCGCCATGTCCACACCCGGGATCCGAACTGGGGAAGCCCTGGGCCGCCGAAGTGGTGCGTGGGAACTTAACCATTTGGCCACAGGGCCAGCACTGGACCCCATTTTTTAATCAAAGTCACATATAGGATACCAAATGTGTAAGCCCAATGGTATCTGAAATAAAAGAGAAGATACTGTGACTAAATGTGGAGAGAAATTCTGTGGAGGCCCGAGTCTTATTCTTTACCAACTCAAGACTTCTGCCTCCCTGTCCACTGAGTGTATTTTGTCTTCACATTTCTTCCAAATGTATTTGCATTGGGCACTGGGCACCCCCCCACACTCTCTGCATGATACAAATTGTATACTTATTCAATTTACGTACAATTGGAGTATAAAATGAAGCCAAAGTACAAGAAAAATGCCTTATTCAGAAACAAATCTACATAAATACATACCAATAAACAGTATTTTTAAAAAACTGGAAAGAACTAAACTACTTTTGTTTGTTTGTTAAAACCTTTATAAAAGCATGCTATTTCATAGGACATGATGGTTGTTTCTCAGTAGGAATCAGTTCATATACATGAAAGATGGATTGTCTTTCACTGATTGTCATTATAGGTATACCAAAAGATTTTACTATCCATAGTTAACACTTAATTTAAAGTTTTATTCTACATTAAGGTAATTGGGCTCTATTTGTTAGCAATGTAGAAGATCATCTGGATACATAACTGTATTTTTTTAGAAGATATATGATACCTATGTTCTAGTCAAAAGCTGCACACATAAAATAAATCATTCTAAACCTTACTAGTGCTAACTTAAGCAAGTAAAAGAGGCTAATAAATGCATTTATTAAATTTAATGCCATTGAATACAGTGAAAATAATCTAGCATTTAACTGTACTAGGAAGACATACAATATTTTTAAAAATTATTTTGAAAGCCACTCCTATTATCAAAAGTTTTTGTAGTAGGACAAATAATGCAATGATCCCACTATCATAAACACTTAAGGACATGTGGTTTTGTGTAGCTTTGAGGCAAAAGAAGACCCAACACCACAATGCCCAATTGATTACGCCAGAAATTAAAAGATGCAAATTTGAATATATGGTCACATCTCGGAATGAGAATTTCCAACAGAGTTAAAGAAAACAAACAATAAAAAGTAAACCAGTTCAAATTTGATTCTCCATATAGAAAAATATTATGCCAAAATGTCTTTTTTTGCCAGCTTATTACATCCCATATAATTTCTGGCAAATCAGCCTGCTTCTCCCTGTGTGGTCTTACAAATACTTCAAAAATATGTCATGGTAACGTGAAATGATGACTAACTCTGTTTAACACTGCATGTGGTGGAGCAGGTGGGATGAGTGGCTGGGGTTAAAATCGAAACGAAGTTCCCTGATTCCCTTTCATAAACCTGTAAAGATAGCTAAGCCTCTCAACTGAGTACGCTGGAAAATTAAAAGTAACAGGATTCATGAGACTGGAAATATTCATTCATAGATTCAAATATTTTTTAAGAGCTGAGAAAGGACCCTGGGGAGCCAGCAGGAACCTTGGACTCTGCTCCCTCATTTTACCCTCTTTGCTTCATCTGGAAACTGTATGTTCCATCTGTGAAACCGGATCTCTCTCCCTTTCTCTCTCTCACCCCTTGTCGCTAGCTGTGCTATGAAAAATGTACAATATACATCATAAATGACACTAAATTACTCTTCAAAGCTTTTCTATTTTAAAAAAATAATTTGGTGCTAATAACAGTTATCCAATTCTCCAAATCACTAAATTGTTTTGATATGTCATTATACCCAAAGCTGTATATTCCAGAATTGAAGGCTATCCATTGATTAGAGCTTTTATTTAGCATTCTTTTATAAGCAAAATTCTATATCTCTCTAGCAGTCTCCTGTCTCCCATACCTGAAAGTCGTTTGGAGGCAGTTTACATGGGACAAGTCCTGCCCGTTAAATTATTTTGAATGTGTTTATTGTGCCTTGGTAGATTCATTTTGTAAAACCAATAATTCGTTCATGCTTTTTGTGTTTGTAAAGTGTGTCTACCCAGCAAAACGTGAATTTATTCAGGGCAGAAAACTCAGTTGCTTCATTTAGCTCATTAACTGGAATCCACAAATTCAAGGCCCTATTGATCCTATCAATCAATTAATTATTCAAATGCCAATTGCCTTAAACTTGGGAGCCATTTCCAGAGGCTCAGTTCAGTAATGCATTTATTTAGTGTGTCCTGGTCATATCAAGACTCTAAATTTTACTTATCTTTAAAGCAATTAATTTTACTTTTTTCCTGAGCAATATTTGTCTTGAGCTAACATCTGTTGCCAATCTTTCTCTTTTTTTGCTTGAGGAAGATTTATGTGAGTTAACATCTGTGCTAATCTTCCTCTATTTTGTGTGCGGGTTGCTGCCACTGCATGGCCACCTAGAAGTGGTGTAGGTCCACCCCTGGGACCCGAACCCAGGCTGCCAAAGTAGAGTACACCAAACTTAACCCCTAGGCCATGAGGCTGGCCCCTGAAAGCAATTAAATTTTTAATATCTTTATGGTTAAAAATTATGAGTCTAAAATTGTTGGTTATACGTGAATGTTTCTCTTTCATGAAGTCCTCCTTTCTTAAATTTCTCTTTTAAATTCAGCATGTTATCTGCTTGCATGTGTTTGTTTTCTAGAATTCTTCCCAGTCCACATTCCACTATCTAACATATACAAAAAATCATGTTAAGGATTTCTAGCAAGCCAACAATTTGTCTAATTTTGTGTAATTCCATGAAACATATATAGGAGAATTATCTTTAGAATGCTATATAACTTCATTAATTGAGTCATTCATCCCAATGTTTTTTTTTTTCTCAATCGCCTGCCAAATATCACTTGCAATGAATTCTTTATCCAACTACTAAACTGTTTAATGACTTTTCTTAACATAATATAGACATAGTCAAAACACTAACAAGAATAGAAATAAAACCCATCATAAATGATACACACAAGCTAGCACAGAATCCAGACTTTGGACAGTAGATCTAAATGGTTGCTGTGGAACAAACATTGGTGGGATGGTCACAAGTTTAATTCTAATAATACTGAGAAACCATAGAATTTTGCAATCTACAAAGTGATTTTAACAACTGGATCATACAAGGACTAGAAAATAGAATGAACTAGAAACATTAACTGTTATATAACATTGGATTCAAAACAGAAATTTAAACTGTCAAGTTACTGAAAAAGGCAATATAGTCTTTATGAAAGTATGTCTATGGAGATCTATTTCAAATACATTATTGTTGAAGGGTTGAAATGTTTCTGCTAACTTTCGGGAAAAAAAAATTTGACTGCTATATAAAGATACATAAAATTATTTTTTAAATTGCACTTCCCCTTTTTTTTTTTTTTACCAAGATTATAGTCTAAAAGAGCATGAAGAAACTAGCAACTGAGTGTATTTAACTTGGCTTTTGGTTCTATCTGTTAATTAATTTATTTATTGTTTTTCTTCTCTATTTTCTATTCCTTAAAATCTGTTCAATTGTTTTTCTGCCAGCTGGGGGGTGTGTGTGTGTGTGTGAGAGAGAGAGAGAAGAGAGTGTGTATCTCACTTTTAGAGCAAAAGTGTTTTTGAAATTTCTTTTAAAAAATATATAAAAAATAGAAGAATGAAATAAATATAATTTAAGTATTCAACTCTGGTTTATCTAAACACAGGGATCAGAAATGTTGTAATGAAAGAAATAAAAGCTAAGCCTTTCCCTGATACAACAGTTTGTCAGACACGGAACAGTGATAACTGACGTTTGTAAACAATCTCCACAGGTGCCTTCTTTGAAGCTCAGTGTCTGAGCATTCCTACCTTCTCCACCTTCCAAATATTCTATTTATCTATTTTGTTTCTTAAAAAAATATGTGCAACTCTGTTTTAGTTTTCTTTTCCTTTTTTCGGAGGAGGGGGTTGGAGGAAGTCACTGCCCCACTCAAATCTTTGTGGGCCCTTCACAAACAAGTGAAATCCAGTCCTCACCTCGTGCAGGTGGAGGGTTCAGGTGAAGACACTGACCCTCTGGCATGACGGACATCCCTGCCAGGCGTCCACAGGAAGGGATTTACTCTAGCGGATGGAGGAGGTGCTTTCCCATATAACCAAACCAAAAAGAGCTCAAGGCAGTAGTACTGCCTGGGAGGTTTCCTTTGGGCCTCATTGACCATGTCCTGTACGTGGACCAAAGGGAACAGGCCAAAGAAGTCGAAGTGGAAAGAGGAAAGGGAACAGAAACTTGCTGAATTCTTCACATTTGAGAAGGTCCCACTGCTTTAATACATGTGCAAAGGACGAGATAGAGAAAACATCACAAACATTAGCAGGATCTACAAGAACAAATTAAGTATTCACGGTGGCTTTCCACTGATATCTGGCATTCAGTTAGTACAAACAAGTTCCATTCCACTGGCAAGGTCTTTGTAACAAATAAAATACTTTCAGTGTAAAAGAATTTAAAACGCATTGAATCCTTCATGCCTCTAGACACTAAAATTTAAAAAATGGAAATGACTGTACGCTTTCAGACACATCAATAATGGAAACCTTGGAGTAATTTAAAAACGTAACATCAATCTGTCTGGGAAAAAAACCTCAACATCTTATAAAAGATAGTAGCATCATTGTAAGCTAAAATATGCTCTTTTGTTCATCAGGAAATCTCATCTCATGTATTAACTTCAGTATTTCTCAATGAGATTGAATGATTTTATTCTAAAAGCATACCAGGCTTCATTATTTGAATCTACATTTTCAGTAAACATCCTGAGTAATTCAGAAGCTCAGTGAAGTTTGAATTCCACTACTTGATAATCATCAAACATAATATGAATCTCTAAGAGGTAGATAAGGTGTGAAAACTTTTCTGAATCTCTTCGTTTACCGTGAAATCCTTTTGGAGCACCACGTCTCTTGAAACCACAGTTATGAAAAGGACACTTTAGGATACACTATAGTGTGGGTTCTTTCATTAACTTAAGCATAGATAATTATGAGGATAAAATTCTTTAATCATCCAAACAATTAAACATCATTTATTAAATTTGAGAATTAAAGAAAATGATGACTGGTTGTCAGCAACAACCTTGTCTGCTACCTCGATTTTTTTGATAAAATTTGTTTTCCTTAAATTTGTTTTCTTTGTGCTCTTCAGACATTATGAAAAATTAACAAGATAGTGTTCATAAAATTTTCAGTGTTTTTCAAGGAGAAAGCAAGAGATAAGTCCAAAATTATTATAACTTGCAAGCATCATGTCCTAACTGTCTTATCAGCAGCACAGCTATTGTTGAAGGCGACTCTCACTGTGTGGGAATACAATGGGAGAGGGAATTCTCTCCACCTCACTCTCATTGCAAACAGCACTCACCCTACCTGAGGAAAAAAAATAACCATGAAACATGCCCCAGATGATTGCAAATGCTGAAAACTAGAATTGCTCCTTTTCCTCTATTGTGGTGAAAAGGCAGCATTGTCATATTAAAAATAGAACTTGGCTTGAGAAGTTACTGCAGGAAAAGTGTGATGCCCAGGGAAGCAACTTCCCCTGCCGATGGCACCAGCAGGGTTTAAGGGGGACCCCAGAAGCCCAGGAGGGTCAAGGCAGCAGAAAACTGAACTGTCATTGGAACTAAAGTCCAATGAGTAGGTCAGACCGTATGTGTAAACCTATTCAGGGCAACTTTCTGCTAAAATGGGAGACTTCAATATTATTAGAAACTCTCCTAACATAATAACCTATGCCTCTAGGATTCCTCCTAGAATCCAAAGTATGATCACTATTCATACCAAAATCTAGGAAAACCACAAATTGAATAAGGAGAGACAAGCAAGTGATGCCAATAAGAAGATGTTAGGACTGCCTGACAAGAATTTTAAAGCAGCTGTCATAAAAATGCTTCAAACATCAATTTAAAATTCTCTTGAAAAAAAATGAAATAATTAAAAGCCTCAGTTTTTTAGTTAGAAAAGAAGTTATAAAGCAATACATGTTATACAAAAGACAAGATAAGAAAAATCGTATGGGCTTATCATTTGACAAAATTCAACACCCAATCATGATATGGGCAGCCCTTGATATAGTGGTTAATTTCTCACGCTCTGCTTTGGCGACCTGGAGTTTGTGGGTTTGGATCCTGAGCATGGACCTACACACTGCTCATCCAACTATGCTGCGGTGGTACGCCACGTACAAAATAGAAGATTGGCATGGATCTTAGCTCAGGGCCAAACTTCCTCACCAAAATAAAAAAAAGGAAAACAGTCCAGTTCCCCATGTAAAGAGCTTGGAAGTCACCACTCCAACACAAACAAGTAAAAAGCTAAATTGGGTGAAAAGCCAACAACTCTTCTTGATCCACAAAAGAGAGGAAGACACAGAGCAATCAGTTGCCCCCAATACTGGAGAAACAGCCAGGCCAAACCCTCCTGGAGAAGCAGTGCGGGGTAGGAAAGCCTGAATTGTAACTGAGTTGTTGCTGGAGGCTCAGCCCACACCCCTCTGAGAGTTAAAAGCTCCAGGAGGACCCACTTATTAGGGGTGGTACACAGTATTGTGAGATTTACCTCCGGGAGCTCAGAAAGATTCCCACAGTAAATAGCAGAGAAAAATCGCCTCCTGTTTCCAGCAGGGAGATGGAAGGAGGAATCATTTTGAAATACACCAGAACATTTTGTTTTTCTTAACAAAGCCTGCTATCAGGAGAAACTAGTTAACCAGACCCTAACCTGCTGGGGTATTGTCAGAGCGTAACTGACCTAGGGAAATGGAAATATCCAACTCCAGCCCACTCTAGCCACCTGTCCCCCTTAAGAGGGGAGGAAAACACTGAGAAACTCCTGTAAAGGTCACAGTCCAGTGGCAGAGGCTCCCTGGAAGACTGCAGCCTAACCACAGGACTATAGAGCACTTCCCCACCCTGCACACTTCCCCGTCACATCTCTATTTTTTATTTTATTTTTATTTATTTTTTGCTGAGGAAGAGTAGCCCTCAGCTAACATCTGTTGCCAATCTTCCTCTTTTTTTGCTTGAATTTACATTTTTAGTAAACATCCTGAGTAATTCAGAAGCTAAATCAAGGAAAGTTAGCCTTGAGCTGACATCTGTGCCAGTCTTCCTCCACTTTGTATGTGGGTCACCAGCACAGCATGGATGATAAGGGGTGTAGGTCTGCACCCAGGAACCAAACCCACAAGCTCAGCTGCTGAAGCAGAGTGGGCTGAACTTAACAACTACACCGCGGGGCCAGCCCCACTGCCACATCTCTAAAGGTCTATTTATAGCAGTTCCTTTTACCCTGTACATCATGTCTGGCTGTCAAGAAAAAATTACCAGTCATCCCAACAGACAAAAGACACAATTTGAGGAGACAGAGCAAACATTAGGCCAGATGTGGCAGGAATATAGGAACCATCAAACCAGAAATTTAAAACAACTCTGATTAACATGCTAAGGGCTCTCAAGGGTAAAGTAGACAGCATGCCAGAACAGATGGGCAACCTAAGCACAGAGACAGAAATCCTAAGAAAGAACCAAAAGGAAATGCTAGAGTTAAAGAAAAAAACAACTGTAACAAAAATGAAGATGCCTTTAATGGGTTAATTAATAGACTGGACCTGGCTGAGGAAAGAATCTCTGAGCTAGAGGATATATCAACAGATCACTCAAAAACAAAGAAAACAAAGACTGAAAAAAACAAAGCAGAGTATCCAAGGACTGGGGGGCAACTATGAAATATGTAGCGTATGCTTAATGGAAATAACAGGTATGTAGACCGAGATGACTTAAACGGACCCAGAAAAGTCCAGATAATGAAATAATACTCAGTATTAGAAGGAAATGACCTTTCAGGTCTAAACGCATATTACTAAGGGAAAGAAGGCAATCTGGAAAGGCTACATACTGTATAGTTCCAACCATCTGACATTTGGAAAATGCGAAACTATGGAGACAGATAAAAGGTCAATGGTTGTGGAGGGATGGATAGGTGGGGCGCAGAGGAACTTTAGGGCTGTGAAAGTACTCTATGTGATACCATAATGATTGATACACATCATTATACATGAGCCTGAACCCAGAGAATGTAAGACACCAGGAGTCAACCTTCATGTAAACTATGGATTTTTGGTGATTATGTTGTGTCAGTGTAAGTCCATCAGTTGTAACAAATATAGCACTTCGGTGGAGGGTGTTGATAATGCATGTGTCAGACCAGGTGGTATGTGGGAAATGTCTGAATCTTTCTCTCAATTTTGCTGTGAATGTTAAACTGCTCTAAAAAAAAAAAACTTTAATAAACAAAAAACTATAAGAAAACTAGGAATAGAAGGAAACACTTCAGCAGGTGGGTAAATAATAGCCACACACACACAAAAAAACTACAGCTAACAGCATACTTAAGAGTGAAAGACTGAATGCTTTCTCCCTGAGATCAGGAACAAAGAAGAGCGTCCACATTCACCACTGCTACCCAACAGGATACTGCGAGTTTTAGCCAGCACAGTCAGTCCAAGAATGAAATAAAATGGTTACAGACTTGAAAAGGCACTGCCCCTATTTACAGGTGGCATGATTATTTATATAGAAAATCCTAAAATATCTACCAAAAAAAGTAAATTAATAAGTGAGTTCTGTTTGTCTGCAGGATAAAACCTACATATATCAATTGTATTCCTCTAGACAAGCAATAAATATGAGGTCACCAACATTAAAAATACAATACCGTTTATGTCATCCAAAAATAAAATAACTAGTTGTCAGTCTAACTGGTGGGTCTTATTCCAAGTATATCAAATGCATTTCAACTTCCTAATTCCATCATTGATTTCCTTCTCATTTTATTCCAATAACAATTCGTGGTGTGAAATAATTAAAAGTATCTTTTAGATAACATTATGCAGCCAAAAAAGAAAAATTGTATATAATAGTATTTTAGCATTTTATATGATATACACAATATGAGAGAAAAAATATGACAATTTTAAGTAGCAAATTATTAGCATTAATGGTACCTATTTAAGGTAATGAATTGTTAATGAATTCATTTATGTTTCATTTTAAATTTGGAGGAATAGCAACAACAAAATCCCATCCCCAAATAAATCATCTTATTTCTGTGACTGAAACTCATATATTTGAAGCCTGATTTATTCTCCAACATATCTTCTTTTTCAATTGTCTTTCCCTCCTCCATCTTTTGCACAGTACAATGGACTTGCACAAGTAAAATACCACATTATCTTATAATTTGATGTTCATTCACAAGCCTGGAGACAGTCAACTCTGTAAGTTTACCATTAAACTCACTGACCAGAGCCTAAGACAGAGAAAGAAAACCAAACAAAAGCCAACCAAGCAAACAATAAACTTTATCCAGTTTAATTGCCACATACAGATTTACTGCTGCATTACCCGAAAAAGAAAAGAAACCTTTGTCTTAAAGATAAAAAATGAATGTTGCTGGTGATTGTAGGAGGCTGTCCTTCAGTGGGCAAGACTGTAAGCTATTTCTCATGAAATTAATTCAAAAACCCTGAGTTACTGCATCTATTCCCTGGCTCTGGGTAGGTGGGTCCAAGATTGTCAGCCTAAATAAAGTTATTTTAATTAGACCGTCACACATCTAACTGGCTCCAATGAGCGTGTCAGGAACTCCCTCCTAGGACCATTTTACTTTGCACTTGGGAGCTTTTTTTGAGCTGCCCACATGTGGGTCACCTTCAATTCGGGTACAGGTTTTGGGGGCAGTTTTATAAATCTAACTTGGATCCCTTAGAGAGTTCTAATAAAACGAGGGTGGGGTTGGGACTAGGGAAGATGAGATAATATCGTAGTCTCAGCCAGTGTTTGTTTTAGGTCCTGCTTCTCCTCTCACCTCCAAACATCTTAGGTTAGCTTCCAGCATCTCTTATCCAAACTGCTACACTAAACTCTCTAACTCTCTTTAGCTGCTTGTTTCTGTAATCTATCCGTAGTTGGCCTAAAATAGGTGCTTCCCTAAATCAGAGATCTTATTATACAATGTAATGTGCACAAAATTTAAATCAAATTAAAACATGACAAAAGTATTCATTTCCTGCAAAAAGTTATGACTTCTCATTTCCCTGTAGGAAGACATCCGGACTTCATAATCCAGGATGTCTACATTTACAGCGTCTTTATCCAGGAACACTACTGCTGCCAGTCCCTGTAACTACAGTGCACTAAATGCTGTGGACTCAGCATGTTACCTGTTCTTCCCCGATGCTGCCCTGCAAGCGCACGCTCCCTAAGGTGGTCCACATGGCTAATGACTACCTATCTTTAAATGAGCAGTTTAAAGGACAAATCCCCAAGGCTGCTACCTTCTGTGGAGTTAAAAGGTTATAGGTATCTTTTCTATCCTGCTATTTCTCCTGCTTCTCCACCAGAAAATATTATCACAGAACTTCAAAGTAGGCAAGTCTAAATTTGTCTCTACTCCTTAAATATTCTTGTGCATATAACATCAAGGCACAGGAGGAGATTCTTGAGTCCCAGTGGATCTGATGTGAAGGAAAGAATAAACAACTCAAAAAATGAAAATGCTTTCCTGTTGAGAAAACATCCCAAACTGGCTTTTCCAGCTTTCCCTATTTGGGTAAATGTACATTTGGAAATCCACATGCTCTTTATGGCTAGTATAAAGACATGTTTTACCAAATTCTCCATGCAAATTCTCTTCCTGTTTGCACCTGGAATGATGAGAGAAGAGAAGGCGAGGTAAGAATAAAAAAGATGGATGGGACTGTTTTATTAAAGTGAGATGAGATTCTGAATTGTGGCTAACATACTCACCTTGATAAATTATAGCAAAGGTGTCATGAGACTAATATCTCTGCATTAAAAGACAAAAAATATCTGACCTCATGTATTGAGAAACATGGACTTCCTTTTTATTTACTGTTAGTTACAAGCATAAACAAGACATTGAAATGCCCCTAATACATGCTTTGCCTCATTCACCAACACTGACTAATTACTAAATTTTCATTCCTAGACTTCTGCGTGATGCAGTCTATTAAAAAATGTAACTTAGAAAGATGCAGAGAATGTCTCACGTAAAATATTTTAAGACTGAACAAATGTATAGTATTAAACACATGGGCTAATCCAATGTTAAATGTTCTTAAATCCACTGTGTGCTAAATTTGTGGTCTTAGATGAATCACTTAATTTCTTTCACTTCCACGTTTCTTATTTATAAAATAAAGTGAACAATTCTACTGGCCTGAGTGTTTGGTTACTGCTGCTATTTTGCTGAAAGTATGGTAATATCTCTCAGAAAGCAGAAGATAATTGCTATTGTTGACTCAAATAATCAATAACTGTTCTAGAGATAAGAGAGATAAGGTGAACTTTACTTGAGCCAGGCTAAGGACTATAATCTGGGAAAGCAGTCTCCACAAAGGAAGAAAGTGTTCTGAGAAGCATGGTTTTCAGTACAGTTTTATGCCTTTTTAGAACAAAGAACATACATCAAACACTCATCAAAGTTTCAAAGAGATATTCAGCTGCAAATTAGCGGTCAACATGATCCTGAGAGAACTTGTCTTCAACTTATCTTCAGGACTACTGATACAGGCATTACCAGTCCTGGCGTTTTAGGAGGGGAATTATGTGTTGACGAAAATAATCCATAACCAATCTATAAATGAAAATTTGGGAAAGTTTCTTCTGAGCTAAAATCTGAGGACCATGGCCCAGGGCCTTTCTTCCCGAAGGAAGAAAGGGCACCAAAGAAGTGAAGTATACAGAGTGGTTATATACCCCCAAACAGGATGTTTCACATATGATTGAAATGTCCTTCCTACAATAGCCACAAGATTGCCCTGTTGGCATAGCGTTTGATGGACACAGCAGGTAGTGGGTCTGCTGTCCCAGAGAGTACAGCAGGAAGCAAGTCTGTTGTCTGGAGCTGGGTGGTCACAGGTGAGTGCAGCAATCAGTTCCTAGCCTAAGGAAAGATGTTTAATCCTTAAGGAAATGCCAATATTGGGAGCGGGAGGGAAGTTGCACCTTTATCTCAAGGGCCTTTATTCTTGCCATAGGGAATGTCTAAAGCAGACATATAATGCATGCTCCAAGGCCACGGTCAGGCCCTTTTGGAAAAACAAGGTCAGGCCAAATCAGGTTTACACCAAATGGCTTCCTCATATACTCAAATATATCCTATTGCTTGCCATTTCTATTTGTCATATGCATTCTTATCTAAAGAGAGTGCATTCTTTTACTTTGAGATAATGTTTAATGCACTCTTTACTTTAATGGTTAAAGCAGATGTACAATGTATGTTTGATAAGCCATAAGCCAGGCTTCTTTGGTTCAAGCGGAATCAGTTTTAAACCAAAATAGCTGCCCCATATACCTCAATATGTGAAAATTTCTTGTCACTGTCATTCAAAAAGTTGGCTAATGTTAGACAATTCTAGTCACAAAAATACTATCAATGTATTGAAAAATATCTCAAATGCCTACAATGGTGGTCACAAGGGAAGAAGGGAAGATGCAGTAGGTGTTCTTTCATAGCATTTACCTGCAATAATGGGGTGGGCAATCTGGGGAAGCTGGATGGAGACCTATATCAAAGAATCATGTCTTCGATATAGATTTGTTCCCAAATGGAATGAACTATTTAAATACAAACTGTAGTCCCTGGCTCTGTAAATGTTAATGTAAATGTAAATAGGGCTATCATATCATTGGATTCATGCAGTGGCTGGATTCAGTCATGTCGAGGACACTCCCAGCTAACCCTGTGACCCCATGAAATGATAAGAGAGAACACAAGTCTACTCTGTGGATCTCCTGGGTCATAGCCCAAATGATTCTCCCATGATACTTTGGTAAAAAATGATTCTAATGATACTTTGTTAAAAAATATTGCCATCAAGTTGCTGAAATTTGGTTTGTTCATGTATAGTAAATTATATCCTACTCATGTTTCTTAAGTGATATCTCTTATACAATGAAGGAAGAAAAGGATAAGGAAAGTAATTACAAGGGAGATATAGATTCAACAAGCAATTAAAGTACTAGGTCACTTAATATCCATTGTACATATTATTCTAACTCTGTAAACTCTGTAAAATGGATATCAACACTATTTTATGTTGATAATTGAGCTAAACAATACAGGTGAATGATGAATGTACAAAATGTCTCTTTCCCTTAAAGAAAATCAGTAGATATAGTAAAATTGGGAAAGATTAAAAAACAATATTTGGTGTGGTAAAAACTAAAACTAATATAGAAGTTCAGATCTAAGAGAATTCAGTGAGAATTACAACAGTTCAGCACAGTGGGCTTTGGCATAGGAAGGCCCGGGTATGAGTTTTGTTTAGAGTTTCCTTATGTGTAAAATTAGCATGATAATGCTTATTGCAAGCTACCACTGGTTGTCTGCATAACATTGGGTAGTATTTCATTTCCTTGAGTCCTGTGCTTTATTGTCCACATTTCCAACATTATGAAGGAAAGGCCATAAAATATAACTCATGAGGCTGATGTAAGGATTAAATAAGTAACAATATAAAGTTCTTATATAGTACGTGGAACATGATATATTCTCAATAAACCTTACCTATTGTCATTATTATAGCAATTTCCTTTACACAGAAGCACACACACACATATTCACTAACTGGTAGTTGTTTGTTTTGATTATTGTGACTCCATTTATAAGACATTTAGCTCTGCATTAATCCTTTCAGACATATTTATATCTATCCAATGCCATCCTCAACACTTTTGCTTGTCAAACAATCACAATAAATATGCCTCTGTTGGTAGAACATGATGACATTGAATCATTCTGTTCTTCTTCTTGCAACGCTTTTGTAATAATAAATTGATGCATATACTTTGAACACAATTTTTAGACAAAAGGATCTTAAATATGCTTATGATCTACTTTTTTTCACCTTGGAATTTGCTCTTTGGAGTAAATAATCTTCAATTACACTAAAAGCTTTATGTGATAAGAAAGATAGAAAATAAATAAATGGTTGAATATAAGTAGGGTGGTTAATTAAATAATGATACAATAACATGGAATATTTTTATTCATGGAGAGAGCATTTCTTAAGAAAAGTAATGTGAAAAATGCTTATAGTAAAAGGATAAAATGCCAATTATTTATATGATTATTATGGCTGTGCAAAACAAGCTGTTCATATAAAATATCAAAATAAAAAGATGAAATTGTTAATATAATGATCTTTAGGAGGAGAAATTAGAGGTGATGTTTCTTAGGTAGAAACCTCTACTACTTATCATTTCTGTGTGTCTCCTAAGGACATGTAACAAAAGCACGTCTAATTGAGAATCTTTGTGCTTCTGGAGATGAGCTTTCTGAATGCACTGAAACAAAGCACATGTCTTTGGATGCTGCAAAGGGGACATGAGGGAACCGGACCCAACGCTTTTTGGTCACTGAGCATAGAAATTCCATATTTCGGAAAAACATCTGCTAGATAGTTACGTCTTCATCACTCATCACAGACCTACAGGTGAAGGACAATAAAGTCTTCTTTTTTTTTTTTTTTTTGAGGAAGTTTAGCTCTGAGCTGACTACTGCCAGTCCTCCTCTTTTCTGCTGAGGAAGCCTGGCCCTAAGCTAACATCCATGCCTATCTTCCTCTACTTTATATGTGGGATGCCTACCACAGCATGGTGTGCCAAGTGGTGCCATGTCCGCACCCGGGATCCGAACCAGTGAACCCTGGGCCACTGAGAAGTGGAACATGCGAACTTACCCACTGCGCCACCAGGCCGGCCCCTGAAGTCTTCTTAATGGACACACTTTGGAATAATCATATAAGACAGGGAGGGAAGCAGGGAGCAGATCAAACTTCTAACAAATATTAGCATAAAAATTTAATCTAGACTGATCTGACGGGAAACTTTGTGCTATTCGCTCTCAATAGCAGCGATACTCTTAGGAAAAATACAGCGCCAGGTGAAGAGGGGGTTGGTAAAGATTTGAGCTTCCGCCTTAGACAGAGCCGACTCATATCTCAAGTCTACTACCTACTTGATGATGTATGACTTTGGAAAAACCACTGAAGTGCTCAATTTTAGAGTCATCATCAGAAAAAGCAGGCTAATAATATACAGTTCATATAGTTACTGTAAATGATATATCAAGATATGCATTTAAAGTACCAAATATTCAATAATTTAATAGTTCAATCTCCCTCTCATTTCTCAATCCTCCCTTGCTCTTTCTTTTCCACTGTTTTTCTTATTTTATGTTTTTACAACTAAGTTATTTTTAAATTAGCACATTTCAATTTATCAATCTAGCTACTATTTTTAACAATTATTTCCTCAGGGACGTGATTGCTCTGTAAGCTTAAAAAGAGATACTACCAGGGCCGGCCCCATGGCCTAGTGATTAAATTCATGCTTCAGTGGCCCAGAGGTTCACCAGTTTGGATCCTGGGCGTGGACCTAGCATCACTCATCAAGCCATGCTGACGCAGCATCCCACATAGAAGAACTATAGGAACCTACAACTAGGATACACAGCTATGCACTGGGGGGCTTTGGGGAGGGAAAAAAAAATGGAAGATTGGCAACAGATGTTAGCTCAGGGCCAATCTTCCTCACCAAAATAAAATATAATAGAAAAATACTAAGTACTGCCACTTAATAAACACAGAGAGCATCTGTCTACAGATGACCCATATACTTACTCATAAATATATTTAAACCAGCATAGTGCTTGAGAACACTGGCTCTACATTCTGCATCAATTCGAACCAAAGATTATTTTTCTTGAATAAATTAAAATCTCAGGGGCCAGCCTGGTGGCAGAGCGGTTAAGTTCCCACGTTCCACTTCTCGGTGGCCAGGGGTTCACCAGTTCAGATCCCAGGTGCGGACATGGCACCGTTTGGCAAAAGCCATGTTGTGGTAGGTGTCCCACATGTAAAGTAGAGGAAGATGGGCATGGATGTTAGCTCAGGGCCAGTCTTCCTCAGCAAAAACAGGAGGATTGGCAGTAGTTAGCTCAGGGCTAATCTTCCTCAAAAAAAAAAAAATTTTCATATCTCTCTTTCCTTCATCCTCATTAAATTAAGCAATATATTATAATTTGGAAATGGATATATTTGTATTGAGATATAGCAGATAATTGATTAAATATAGGGAAGAGCTACTTTCTACCTTAAAAGAAACAAAAAATGAAAGCACTAATCTTAAGAATCGAACAAAGGAGTATAATGAAAGGAGACGCACAGGTCTTCAAAACACTTAGATTATCTCGATTCATTAAAAATTCAGCCTGATTAGAAAAGGTACCTGCCCTTGGAAATTCAAGTAGTAAAATATGCAGTTTGATCAGGGAATCATGCACAAATTCAGCTGCTTCAATGTGCAGCTTGCCCATTTAATTATACAGGAGACCCAGGGAGGAGCACAGCTGGGTCTGTAAATTATGAAATGGGATGAGCCATGAAAGCATCTTTATTAAAATGATTACACGTCATCTCTCTTACATACAAATCTCTACCAACATTATTTCAGCAGCTGGTTTATATCTGGGCTTTTTGATAACAATCTACCATCTGCCAAAACTTGATAATCTAGCAACAAAAGCATGCAAGATAACACCAAAACTGTATAGGTAAGTAAATCCCCCTAGTTGCTTACCTCTGCATGGAAACAACACACCATCCCTAATTTATGGATTAATATTCGGGAAACAGACTTAACCTCTATCGGTCTCTTTCCTCTTTGTAAAAAATGGACATAATGATGCTTATTCTTAAAAAGTTGACACCGGATTGAAAATGTAATAATGGATGCAACACGTATCTGGGAAATGCATAGTAGGTACAAAACAAATGTGCGTTAATTCCTGGCCGTTTTCTGGAGGTAACGTAATATTGTGAAAAGAGTAGAGAATTTGCCTGCCCCAGGTTCAAATTCATTTTTTACTTACTAGCTGTATGAACTTGGGAAAGTTTCTTTCTCTCAGTGATGTTCTGATTCTTCTTCTGTAAAGCAGATAAAACAATTCTTATTTTAAGGGGTTGTTGAAAGACTAGATTAAGCAAAATGGATGAAGATTTCTAATAAAATGTATTTCCCATAACAGGTACTCAATTAACTTTTGTTTGTTTGCTCCATTCTTTTTCTTTTCTTGCCATTCCTTTCTTTTGCAAAATGTTTATATCTTAACAATAAATGTATGGGTCCTACGAAGGTGAAAACAGCAACTTTCATTTTTATTTTGCTATTTGTTGCGTCATCGCATCGGCTAAAACACAGCTATCAGATCCTCAGACTAGACTATTTGATCTATCATTGGGAAAGTTTTCATTATGGTATACGCACATCTTTGGTTTCAATGCAGAGATGCCATTTGGATATTTTTGTTGAATAGAATTTCTATGAAAAAGGACCTATTCCAAGAAAGGAACACTGTGACAGAGGCTAGCTGCTTATTTTTTGAGAAGCTTTTAAATGAGGCATGGAATTTCTTCTGTTTGCTTGTCTGTTTTTCTGACATGACTTGATTCTCTGGAATTAAAAAAATAAGAAGAAAACATAAGAAAAGCCAAGAAAGGGTTGAGGCTCGGCAATAATTCATTGACGAGTCCTGGTTGAGTTGGTGCCTGTGCTCCCAGTCTGTATCACTTTCGTTCTGTATTGCAAGCGAGGCTCATTAAATTGAGTCTCTTAAGTCTTTTTTTCAGTGAAACCCTAAAGAACACAGCAAAATCAAAAACAGATGCATAATTGGCAAACAGAAACTATAGCAACTGGAATTATCTATGACTGAGCAAAGTCCAAAGCCCCTGCCTATTTAATTAAGAGATGGGAGAGGCTAGGAGTTGAAATTAAGCATTTTTTTATAGAATATTACAAAGGAGAAAAAAGCACAATTGACTCTTAAGTTGTTTAGAAACGTGTGCATTTTGGGACACTTTATCTGTGACACTACCATGATTTTTTGCATTTATCACAAAGTGGCACTTTAGGACTGTTTAGCTATTCAAAAACCTTCAGACATTGGAATAAAATAGGGAGAAAAAAAGAAGTTGCAAAAGGAAAACAAGATTCTGAAACAAAGCAACAAATCTGAGGCCAGTTGATGGAGCAAATAATAAGAGTTTTAGACTGAGAGAGACTACATGGCAGTGTCAATAATGATTTTCTTTTACTGACCAGGTCACACACCCTCTTCTCTCAAATTTGTACTCAAATTATTATTTTTTTTGAGATATACGTTCCCTCTAGCTTTAACTATACGTAATTCTATTTGGTAAATAATATTAGGCATTTGTCATGACAACTATTTTGATAGGTGCTGAAGGGAATACAATGATTTTATAGTTCATGTTCTCCAATTTCTTTCAATCTAAAGTAAAAAAAGAGAAACTTTAGAGGTAGTTAAAATTCTAGTTAGAGGACTTCTGACTGGACAAGGTGGTGGAGACCCATTTCCACAAAGTACAAGTGTAATCTTTGAATGCAGTGTAGGACGCCATTAGAGGAGAACTCTGACAGGCGGGAAAAGCAAGCCAAATGGTTAGAGACACCAGGATCAGAGGAACAACGTAATGCAAGCAGGGTGCCTTGTGATCCTAATGTAGAATAAAGCACTTATGCCACTAAAATTGTACCCAAATATAGCAAGCTTACCTGCCTGGCAGAAAAGAAAGAGAGAAAGGAAGAAAGAAAGAAAGAGGAAATAACAGAAATAAGGTATCCTTCCTTATATTTACCCAAATTTCCCTTAGTTGTGGGTACTAATAGGTATACTGGTCTTCCTCTGTTTTCCCACTCTTTCTGGTTTTGTCCTCCTTCTGCAGGTTTATGATGTTATCCACTCTGAATATTCTCTCTGAACTAGGAAAATAATTAAGCTGATTAAGCCAGAAATCAAGCTTTGGGGTTGGCCATTAAGCCAACACACATGCTAACACAACAAGAGAGATGCTAATGGTAGAAACAAGATGAGAAATGAGTAGCCTTTGTCCTCAGAGAGGTTATAAAATCTGATTGTTACTTACATAAATGGCTCTAATATAAAGCAGATTAAATATTATAAAAGGGAACTAAGCAGAGTTGTGTCTTGATTGAAAGGGTTGAAAGCAAATCTATTTGGAATAATAAGAAAAGATAATTTGAAAGGGATATTTTTTTGAGCTGGGCTTTGAAGAATAGCAAGACATTTGACAGATTATGACAACAATGAGAGAAGACATTGCAGGTGAATGAAATAACAGAAGCGAAGAACAGGAGGTGAGCGAGTGGGAATTATGATCAAGAAACAGTATGTTAGCCAATTTGACTGGTTATAGGGTAAAAGGAGTGTAGACAGAAAAGGTAATGCTGGAGAGAAAAGGAGGTTCCAGTATTTAATCAGGAGAGTGTATTTAATTGAATAATTCATGAGGAGCCACCTAAGCACTTTCAATGGAGGAGTATCGTCTTTAGATTCCTGGCAGAACAGCGTGGCAGCAGAAAGTCTGAAGATGGGGAACAGAAAAGAATTTGACGGGCAAACTCAGTTAAAGATCTACTTAAGATCAGGTGGAGACATCAAAGGAGTGCACTAAGGTGTCGACAGTGGTGATGTGACAAAAGTACGTTTTTCTTATTTGGAGGAAAAAAGATTAGAACCTACATAATTTGGAAAATTCAACTAAAATAGAGAGGAAAGCAAATAGGCATGTGTTCGGTTTGAATAAAAAGCATTTAAAGCACTTGCAACATGCAGAAAAGATTGAGAGCAGTAAAAAGCAGAGAGTGAGAAAGAGTCAAAAGCAAGCGATTATTCTAATTAAAATGTACTTAATGCTTAATACATTTTCCTATTGTCGGTGTCGCAATCCAATGTACACATCAGGATAGATGCGGAGAGGGCTGATGGCCACTCTGAGTTTATTATAACCAGCATTTCAATATATACATCGCTTACAGCTGTTAAACATACACAGGTGTTCTGGATGAAGTAATTAGCAAATGCCAAGAATTCTTAGTGATTTCTCAAGGAGCCCTCCCTTGGCCTCTGTTTTGATATTATCATGTTATTGCTGTGCTCGTATACTTTTTCTTGGAGCGTGCAAGTCCTCCTAGGCAATGGCCCCTCCTGCTCCCGATATCGTGTCTCCATCTGTGCCCCCGGGCAGCCGATGCCTGTCTTAGGTTGCCTCCCCCTGGAGGTCTTACCCGTCATTGGCTAACCGGCCTTCTCACCTCCGGGTCACAGTTTGTTGGCAAGCTTTTTCCAGTGATTATTAACCCTTCCTGTGTTAGGGGCGGCTACACCTATGGCTGAAAAACTGTAGGTCCATCTAGTGTATAAAGTGACTGAGAATCGAACAAGCTTAAGCAAACCAGTACTAGAACCATCTCTCCTGACGTCCACAACAAAACCCAGCTACAAAGAGGCTAAGTTAAAGAATGGAATTAAATCACATTAACAGTCAAGAGAGCAATTTTAGTATATCTTAATTTTGTTGAATAATCACAGAACTGAAAATATATCCCGACTTATTTCTTTAAATTGTATTTGTGTAACATTATAGCTGCATTAAAAGAAATAAACAATAAAATTCATCTATTATTTTAGCATTAGTTATTTTTATTTCTCTTGGTTCTCAAATTCCTTGTCCATATGCTTATGTGTGTATTTTTTACACAATTAAAATTACAGTGCCTATACTATCTTACTTTCTATTTTTTACACATATAAATGTTTTTCATGTCGCTTTGTGGGTTATAGATTTATGTTTTAAGTTTCTGAACAATATTCCAGTGATGAAATTTGTCAAGAAATGTAGAATTTTTCTTCAGTGGTTGAAGTGTTAGGCTCTTTTCAGATTTGTGATTACTACAGTTAATACTGTGAAGAGCATCAGTCTGCATCCTACAAGCCCGTGCTCTAAATCATGTCAATCAGTCCCGACATCTCCCTCTATCTTTCAAGCCAGTCTGTTAACTCCTTCCTGGAAGACATCTTGCCTTACTCCTCATTGCATCTGCTGAAACTTGCGTATGTTATGCCCCACAAAATGTTTATGTAATGTGTTTTTTTTTTCTTTTGGTCATTCATTAGAGGAGGGAGAAGAGAAGAATGAAGAATAAATATTGAATGAAGGGGAAATTAATGTTTTTATGGGTAACAAAAAGGGTAAAAATGTGCTAATTTAATTTACTACACAAAATATGAGAAAAAATTTAGTTAATAGCAACTATGTGATAACATGATGCTAGGATCTTGGAATTAAAAAAAAAAAGTGGACCTGAAAGAACACTTAAATCAGTTAATAATTGCTCCTGTTTTCCTTGTTCCTCCCCATCAGTCACTGATCCTTTCCGGAGGCTGACTGCTTTCTCATGAGATAAGATATATTGGCATAATACATGCCCTGCCCTCCCAATTTATGGGCATATGAACCAAGGTAAGTCAACTGGACATTCCCTCCCTGGAATTTGAATATTGAACAGTATGGAGCACTTACAAATGGTTGGGTACATTCATTCCAGTAGTGGGCACTGCTCTCATTTTCCAGCTATAAGACCTTTATTTTATTCTTGCTTCCCAGGCTTCTGGAACAGCCTTTGCTCAAGTCTGTTCTGAAGCTTGTCTCTCCAGTTCTCTCCTTGATACTGCAATATCCTGATGTTCTGTCAACATCCCTTGGTTTAACTTCTCCGGAATTGGTGTTTTTGCTTGTAACCGAAGAGATCTGTTGGTACAAGCAGTCAAACTAGTAAACCCCAAATGAGACACTGTGGAAGTGCTGTGGTAGAACTTTTCCCTGGGAAACCACAAGAGGGAAACGCAACGCAGCCCAGAGAGTGATAGCAGTCTAGCCGGGACAGGTGGTTCATTTCCAAACATTTGCTAACTTAATATATACCTAAAATAAATACACATCGTTGTTTTAATTAGTATGCTGTTTATTAATTGTAATTATTCTCCTGCAAATATTGTGCGTTTAAGGAAATTAACCTAGCATTTAATAGTGAGTCAGAAGGAAGGAATATGGTCAGAATATAAAGTGTCCTTTGAATATGTTATTTTTAAATTTATTTTTAGTTTTTTTCAGGCTGAGATGAATGTCCTTGCTAACCATGTAGAGGATGAAGAAGCCTGAATTAACGATGCTGCTGCACAGAAAGTGAGCAAGTAGGAAGAAATGACACTGTAACTTTTCTTCTTCAATTAATGTTACCCTTGACCAACTGGCATGCCTAACAACTTTTATAAGAACGCTCAAGCTGTCTCATCCATTGAACTTAAAAAAAAGAAAGCCATCTGTAAAACACGATGACTACTACAGTTGATAACACTGTATTATACAACTGAAATTTGCTAAGAGAATAGAACTTAAGTGTTCTTACCAAAAAAAAAAAGATAAATATGTGACATTATGGATATGTTAAGTAGATGATGGGAACTCTTTCACAATGTATACATGTATCAAATCCTCCCGTTGTAAACTTTAAATACCTTACAATTTTATTTGTTAATTATACCACAATAAAGCTGAAGAAAAGCTCATATATGAATTTAAACAAAGAGAAAGAATTACATATCACTTCTCCGTTGTCACACTTTCTCCACAGCATGAGAAGCAAAGATAAGTTAAATTCCCTTAATTTCTAAAAGATATTGTTTGTTGATTAAAGAGTGACTTGTAATTAGACAAAATTGAGCATAATCTTCAAAATAGCTCTCTTCCGAAAATTGGATGATTATTTATAAAAAGAAAATTTCATTGCTCTGATACATTAATACCAGAATGAGATATCACTGACTTTGGAGAAAGAGAATGAGTTTTGCAATGAGAAAAAATTTGAATTCTGACTCTGGCTTAGCAATTAAAATCAATGGGATCCCAGCCAAACTGTGTAACTTCTCAGTCTTGTCTTCTTTCTCTATCAAATGGGGACAAGAACACCTTTACTGTAAGGTTTTGTTACAAATGGAGAAAACAAGCATTCAATGCCTGGCACCGGTTAGACACTGCAGCCTAACATCTGTTATTTTAAGACACTGTTTATCGGAATAAATAGAGATTTCTTAGTTCCTCTGGGGAGATCTAAGCCACAGGAGATTGATTGCTCCTTTAGAGACTCATTGTGGAACTTTTAATTATTCTAGGAGCCGGAGTCAAAGTTGCACGTTTAAATGCTTCCTTAGTTGATGTCTCAGGGTTTCACTTGTATTTTCTGCTGAAAAACCCCAAAGCCAAGAATTTAAAATCCACCTGAGAATCCATGTTAAGTATCTAAAATTTCATTTAAAAAAAAATGTTTCATAAACCGATCAAACTAGAATCTCTAGTAGGGTGCTTGTCAGATCCAAATTTCCAGGAAAAATGATAGCTTGGCCTCTTTCCCTGTTCTTTGGTAGAACGTGTAGCATGCAAATTACGCAATTTACTTTGCTCTAATTTTACCTGCTTTTTTCTATATTTTGTACATATTTTTCTGTAAAATAAAGGAAATGTAATAAATTATATCTAAAAATTTTCATATGACAGTAATCTCATTAAAGGTGTGGAAATTAATAAAAGAAACCTTGACTATATCGAAGTCGGGGAGGCCTGTGGGGGATCTCTCTCGCCCTATCATATGCTGTCAGTTACAGGAAACAGGAAGAGACAGACGCTTGCATCTTCCACAGGAAGTGAAATTACTTTCCTACTGAGAACATTTCTCTCTCCACCAGGCAACAGCCCAGCCAATAAGAAAAGCCACGGCTTAGCCAATGTGAAGCTGTTGCTGCCCTAAACAGTTACTTTCCCTCAATAAATTTTTGTTTAGAATGGCCCCACCCTACTCTCCTTTTTTCTCTATGAAGACAGCTCCCCTCCGTCGTTTTTTGGATTTGCTTATGGTTCCCGTAGAATGCACAACTGGAATTGCAGTTCTTTTAGCTACTTCCAAAAAACTTATTTTGAGATAAAATAACAGGCAAATTTGCTTTTTAAGTTGACAAGGGAAAAAAATAACTGAGACATACTAAGCTCCCAGCAGTAGAGAGCTCCAAAATGATAACCTGCATTGGCGAGGGTGACAAAGCTGAAAGATCAGCTCTGACCTTGTGCTCCTAATTTCACCATATTAATGACACACAGTCAGGCATTGCTTAATGATAAGGATACATTCTGAAAATTGCGTCATTAGATGACTTCGTCATTGCGTGAACATCAGAGAGTGTTCTCACACAAATCTAGACGGTACAGCCTACTACACACACCTAGGCTCCATGCTACTAATCTTGTGGAACCATTGTTGTATATGTGTCTGTCATTGACTAAAATAGTGTTATGTGGCGCATGACTGTATATTAAATTCTTCTTATATTCCAAGTAGATTTATAAGTGCTTTACATAGGAACTTGCATTTAATTATCTCAAAACTCTATAAAAGAGAGCCAGATTCAAAGTGTTTGTGTTTCTCTGTGTTCTTAATCGCTCATTCTGCTGCCTTGCCACTCTGCCTCCTTTGTTCAGTCACTCATTCATCCATTTGTGGTCTTGCAAGTCACAGTTTCCTTGCTAGATGAAGGACATAAAGAGATAAACTATACAATCTTTTTTCAAACGGTTTATTATATTGACTACAATAGATGTGAAAACAAGTGATGTCGACGGAGTCTGATGACTACAATCAAAGAGGTAGGCATGAGGGACATGGATGACACAAAGGACAAAGTGATCCACTTCACATACACAGAGCCAGAAGAAGAATTCATTAGGAAGACTATGAGGGTGGAAAACTTGTAGGTAAGAAATTGATGTAAATTTAAGGCAAAAATCACCAGAAGGGGGAGGGGGTAAGTAGATAAGAACATAGTCCAAAAGGGGAGTAAACATTGTCATTACAACTGCAATTGTTGCCAAGAAAAGGGAGAAGTAGGATGAGGAAATGCAACAAATTCTACAAAGATTTGCACACCTAAACCTTTATTACCCATTTTTCTCCAGAGTTTGCCATAGAAATATTTTAAAATGTAAAATAAGAAAATGTACATATAATTATTGCCTTGATCCAAAAGGGAAATCTCGGTAGCAGGGAAAAGGAGTTAAGTACTCATTTTGGTGTGATTTTGGGCTAATTTGTATGCTATGTAATTTCCTAAGAAAAATAACTTGGTTTAGCCCAAAAAGGCTAAGCTCTGGAGAGAGGTAGACCTGCTGAAGAAAGTCAGTTCCACTGTCATAATGCTGTAGCAATCAAACCTTTGAAATTTTTATTTCATCATCGATACATTGGAACTGATAAGATTTATTCACAGAGTATGAAGTAATAGAGGTAATCTTCTTGGAATGCCCAAATCCTCAAGAAATGCAATTTTCTTTTATATAATTCTCCAAAATGATTGCTATAGGAGGGCAAACTTTGGTTAATCTCTGGAAATCTCTTCAATCTAGACTCATCTTCAGGATATATGCCAATTATGATGATAATAAATTCATCTCAGAATAAAAAGATAGTTTATCCTGTATGATCCTAACATATTCAAATGATACCATATTAGGAAAGCTTTACAGATTGGTTTTGCAACATCTTTAGGTACAGAACCACTATTTTAAGAAAAAAGCAAAAGAGAGTATAACACTAACTTATTATTTTATAGAATTAGAACTAACACAAACTAATTCAGATAAACATCATACAAGAAAAAGCTGTTATATTATAAACAAGTCTAAGTCCTTCAAATATAATCAATAAATATTGAAATCAAATTTATCAATGTATCAAAACATGTATCATGAAAAGTTTTACATTTCAAGCCATGACTGAATAATCAGAACTAAACTTACTCTCCCTCTTGAAGTGGTAAGAAAAAAATTATATGAAGTAATGATTTTCAGATATTGGACAACAGACGGTGTGAAGCAATGATACTGAGAAAAGAGAACAAATGACTTGAGCGCTGAGATTTCCCCACTTTATTGTTTGGAGAAAATTTCCAGGCCACGGTGGGGAAGGGAGAAACCCAAACAATATGCTGGGTGGCTTCCTGAGTTCGGGAGACAGAGAACAATTTTCTGGGGGAGGAAGGTGACAAGAATTTGCAAGGCACACTGTGAGAGATACCCCAATGCCCGGAAAGAATGACAAGAGACCTTCTAGGGCTTACGTGGGGCTGAGTGGAAATGTCTCCCAATACACGAGGTTATTGTATAGGTTTTCTAAAGGATATTGCCTTGTTAGTGTGGCCCCATTAGTACTGGACTAAAGGCTACCCTAGACCCATCCTAAGCAAAACCTAAGAGCAAGCAATGGGAAAAAAAATGGAAATAACTTAAATAAACATCAGAAAAAAGCTCATTATTTAAAGGAAAACAACAAAGCACAGCACCCAACAACATAAAATTCCCTATATGTGGCAACCAATGAAAAATTCTTGGGCATGGAAATAAGGGGAAAAACATGTCACTTAATCATGCAAAACAAACCAAAAAAACCCCAACAGTTCAAAACCCACTCAGTGTAAATAGACCCAGAAATGGCCAAGATGACTAACGTTAGCAGCCAAGGATACTAAAACAGCTATTATAAATAGACTTTAAAATGCCTGAAGTTATAAAAAAACATAAACTGAATGAAGAGTTAGAAAATATAAAAAATATCTAAATGGAACTTTGATATAAGACTATTTAAATATTAAAAATGAAAAATATACTAGAAGTGTTTGCTAGCAAACTAGACATTGAAAAAGAAAAAATAGAGGAACTTGAAGAAATAAAAATAGAAAATACTTAAAATGATGAGATTAAAAAATAACAGCTTGCCCAAACTGTAGGAACATATCAAACAGTGTAATACATATGCAGTGGGAGATCAAAGGAAGGTGAGAGAAGGGAAATGAAACGTATTTGAAGCAATGATGGCAACATTTTTTTCTGAGCTGAATGAAAACTATAAATGCCAATATCCAAGAAGCCAAATAAACTCCAAGAAGAATAATTTTTTAAAACCCACAACACACTAAGGTATATCATAATCAACGGAGGAAAACACATACACACACACACTACACAGGAACAAAGATAACAATGACAAAATTGTGTGAAACCGTATGCCAGAAACAATGGAGTGAAGTGTCTGAAGTAAATTATTAACTTATATTCTATTGCCAGTAAAAATATCATTCAAAAATAAATATGAAATTAAAATAAATTTTAACACACAAAAAATCAGAAGGTGGGGGTTGGCTCCCATGGCAAAGTGGGTAAGTTGGTGCACTCCGCTTCAGTGGCCTGGGGTTTGCCACCTCAGATCCTGGGTGCCGACCTACACACCACTCATCAGGCCGTGCTGAGGCAGCGTCCCACATAGAAGAAATAGAAGGATGAACAACTAGGATATACAACTATGCACTGGGGGGTCTTCAGGGAGGGGAAAAAAAGAGTAAGATTGGCAACAGATGTTAGCTCAGGGCCAATCTTCTTCATGCACCCCCACCCCAGAAAAAGCATACCTTAAAAAAAAAATCTGGTAGAGGTTGCTACCGCTAGATATGCAGTTCAAGAAACAAAACTCAAAGGAATTCTTCAGAAAGATGGAAAAATGATACCATTTGGCAATTTATCTACACAAAGGAGTGACAAGAACAAAAGATTAGAAATATGTGTGCAAATATAAGTTATTTAAAAAAACTGTTTAAAAATAAAATTGATTTCTTAAAAGAAAAATAACTTCTATTACTTGGCTTGTAATTAAAGTAGTAGTAAAATCTATGACAAATTAGCACAAAGGACAAAAGTGGGTAACTCTTACACCATTCTTACTAAATATATTGTCATATGATGTTATTTGAGGTTGATAGTTATAAGTTAAAAGTCTGTATTATAAACCATAGAAAACCACAAAAAATCCAATAGACAGTATAACTAATAACCTGACAGTGAACACAAATTGAACTCAGAAGAAAAACATCAATGATTGAAGTACACGGGAAGAGAAAAAAATAAAACTGATGAGACAAATAGAATTCAAATTATCAGACAATGGATAGAAAACCAAATGTGCTTGTTTGTCATTCATATATGTCGTTTAATAATGAGTCTGTTTACATTTTTGCCCACTTTTATTGGATTATTTCTCTTAGTATTATTGAGTGGTAAAAGCTCTTTATGTTTTCTCTTTACAGGTTCTTTTTCAAGTATATGTTTAGCAAATAATGTTTTCTGTGTATGGCTCGCCTTTCCATTTCCTTAACAAAGTCTGTTGGAAAGCAAACATTTCCAATTTTGAAGTACAACTTACCACATTTTTGTTTAGAGTTTGTGCTTTTCGTGTCCTAAGAAATATTTGCCTAACCCAAGGTCACAGATTTTTTTCTAACTTTTTCTTCTGGAAGTTTGATAGTTTTAGCTGCTGTTACAGCATATGTAATCCGTTTCAAGTTAATGCTTTGTACACAGTGTGAGATAAATGCTGGGTTCATTTTCTTCCATATGGCTAATCAATTGATTTAGTAGAATTTACTGGAGTATCATTTCTCCATTAGATTATCTTGAATCCTCTCTCAAAAATAGACAGTATGTACAGGTCTATTTTTATAACCTATTCTCTATTGATTTTTAGTGCTATGCTTACACTTGTAATACATTGTCTTGATTAATGTACTTTTAATTAAATCTTAAAATCATAAAGTGTAAGTCTTCTATATTTTTATTATTTTTCAAACTAATTTTGACTATTTTAAGACATTTGTATTTGTAAATAAATTTCAGATTCAGCTCATGAATTTCTACAAAACCCTTTTGGGATTTTTATTAGAATTGCAATGACTCTGTAGATCAATTTGATAATAACTAACCTCTTTAAACATTGTATGAGGTAATTCACAAATTTGACACTCAGATATTAAAATAGCTTATTAATAATGGCCCCAAAATGAAAACGATGTAAATGTCCATCAAAAGGTTACTGGGTAAAGAAATTGTGGCATATGCATGTGATGGAATACTACTCAGCAACAAAATGGAACTAATATAGATAGAAGCAACATCAAAGATAAATTTCAAGGGAATGCTATATTGAAGAAACCATATACAATACACAAGGTGTATAATTCCTTGTAATGAAAATTCAAGACAAAATAAACCAATAGTGACAGAAAGCATATCAGTTGTTGCCAGACATTGAGAAGAGGATGGGATTGCCTTTAAATGAATAGAGAGAATTTTCTGGAGTGATGGAACTGTTCCATATAATTATGATTGCGGTTGTCATTACACAGCTCTCTACCTTTACCCAAACTCTCTAATTGTTCGGTTAAATTGGATGCAGTATACACATTTTTTTCACTTAGAAATTCCAGGGTGAGAAAACAATTATGACATCAGCATAGTTCACCTAATAGACAATGTTGACAGAGGCAGTCCAACGTGGCCCTTGAAGCTTTCCCTTCAAGGGAAAGGATTGGCTGAGTGTGCCGATCAGCAAGGCTTGTCAGTCTTCTGAGGATGAGCAGTGCCTATAGATATTCACCCAGACCACTTACTGGGGCAAGGGAATCACTGGGTTAGTACCATGAAATTGTTTGCTCCACAGGGACTTTTTTTTGATGTTGCTAGGACCAATATCTAAAGTGGCATTTCCAGAAAGCCAACCAAACCATGAGCAGACCATGCTGACTGCTCTCCTGACAAGGAACACAAACATGAATGCTCTGATTGGAATTGCGATGTGTTAATTGACTCGTCGCAGTTCTCAGGGTTCTGACTAAAATAAAATGGTGAGCTTTCTCAGGGCAAGAACAGTGCTTCTTTCATCTCTGTAAGCCCCCTCCCTGCCACCTTTGTGGGAAGAGTCGTTGAGAGAGATGTAGCCGCTCATGTTAGGCGAGATCCGGAATGAGAACGTGTGGGCATGGTGCACATTGAACATTAAGGAACTGATGATCTAGGAAATAAAACATGAAGTTTCTTGCAATAAATATTATTTAAGCACATTTAGTGAAATTTTAAACTCCAGTTAGATTGAAATATTCTTAAAAGACCCAGAGTGAGAGTGAAGGTGGAGGTGGAAAAAACAAAGTTCCTTGTAGGAGTGACTGACAAAAAGTTGCATTAACAGTAACTAAAGCATTTCTTATTGAAATGTTCTCTTTTCTACTTCAGGAAGAAGTAGTTCTTCTTTTTGATCAATTCATAAATATTGGAATTAAATGCATTGAGATTTTTCTAAAAGGTATTGCATTTGGTTAATCATGGTGTCTCATACATACTCAAAGTTAAAAAAAGGAGAAAATGGCAAAAGAGTAGGATTTTCTTTAAAGTCATTTGAGTGATTCTAATATGCAATAATATATAATGATATTATTATTCCTTTCCACACACATCTAAAAGGAAATAAAATCCCACAAAGGTTTAATTAACACTTGCATGCCTTTTTGAAGCCCTTGGATGAAAGGACTAACAGAGCATGAAGTATTATAATTAATATTGTAAAAAATATAGATTTTAATTTACTTTTCAATAGTTAGGCATCCAAGATTTGAGAGAGTGTGATACCACACATCAGGAAGGCTGGCTTTTACTAGTCACAAAGAGCTAGTTCCAGTAAATTGATCACATTGACTCTGAGTTTAATTACTAATGGAATTTATCAAAAATCACAAAATTCACAAAATGTCTTTTTGTGCTAAGGGTCAAGTAAAATGACATTTAATGTGGCTATCTCAGGGCACTATTTCATTTATATGGGATAAAAATAAATGGATGAGGAAAAGGGATACAGGTCTGTTGGAATTATAATAGACTCCCTATAAACAAAATAATTAAATTAAGTTAAATTAAAATACTGGTTATAGGGGCCAGCTCCGTGGCCGAGTGGTTAAGTTCACGTGCTCTGCTGCAACAGCCCAGGGTTCGGATCCTGGGCGCGGACATGACACCACTCATCAGGCCACGTTGAGGCGGCGTCCCACATCCCACAACTAGAAGGACCTGCAACTAAGATATACAACTATGTACCGGGGGGAGTTTGGGAAATAAAGCAGAAAAAAAAAAAAAAAAAAAAAGATTGGCAAGTTGTTAGCCCAGGTGCCAATCAAAAAAAAAAAAAAAATACTGGTTATAATGAAACATTATCAAATAGCAAAATTTTTCCCATTGATTCTGGATAGTTATGTGAAAGCAAAGCATTATAGCTTTATGCATTTTTAAAAAATTATATTGCTATTTCAACAAATGCTTATTGAGAGCTCTTAGTGAGCACTGTGTTAGACACTGAAAAGGATACACTATTCAGATGAAACTGTGCTCTTGTACATTTGAAGGAGAGAGGAGTTTGTTATGTAACGACTATAGTAATTTCCAGCTAACTGTAGCTGTATCAATTTATGACACATTATTATATTTCTGTGCCATAATTTTAAAGTCCAAAAAATTACATATAATTTGGTACAAATTTCAATTCAGTCCCTTTAAAAAAGAGAATGTAAAAACAACCATTATACTCTCTCTCAAACAAATCAGCCCTCTTACCCGGTAGAGATGAGGACAGCCTGTGTGAGGATGAGTTAGTCATTCAGAGAATTTGTGACCACCTGAAGTGGAAGCCAAGCTTCAATATTGGGTTGGTCTTGTAATATGCAGCAAGATATTTATTCTATGTGCTTTCATGTTCTCATTTGTAAAATGAGGAGAATAATAGAACATATTATTATTATGAATATTAAATAAGTCTATTCATGAAAATAGAATAGTATTTTATGCATTGTAAGTTTCTACCAAATAATTATGTTAACTAATATTTATTATTATTGGGTTTTAAAAAAGGATAAAATGCTTTCTGTGCTACTCTGTGAAATACCTAGGCAATTAATTAGACAGCATTTTAAAAAGATTTGGGAAACAAGCAGACATAAATAATAAGGAATGCTTATGCAATAGGAATTCAATTTTAGACCCATAAAGGTTGGTTTGTAAGTATTTTTTTTAAAAATACAGACTGCATAAAGTCAAACTCATGGAGAATCTCCCTCAGGCTATCAAGATGGAGCAGTAACAATTCCTGGGCAATTAAATTTGGTGATTGAGGAGGGGCATTTTCCTTGTTTTGTTTTTTTGTGGGGTTTTTTGGTGAGGAAGATTGTTCCTGAGCTAACATCCATGCCAGTCTTCCTCTATTTTGTATGTGGGATGCTGCCACAGCATGGCTTTTGATGAGCAGCGTGTATGTCCATGCCTGGGATCCGAACCCATAAACCCTGGGCTGCCAAAGCGGAGCATGTGAACTTAACCACTATGCCACCAGGCTGGCCCTCTAGGAGGAGCATTTTCTATGAAAAAGGATTTATAATGAACTTGCTCTGCAAGTGGATGTCTTCTAGAAATTAATGTACTCTGTTTTGGACACCCCAAGTTGAGAATACAAAATGAATTAGGTCCCTAAGCGTGAAAGTCCTTATCTCATATTCAAGTGTTGATGGAGCAAAGGGAAAGTGGAATTCAAAGGAGAAAATTAAGTGATAGGAGGGTGGATAGAGGCCAGATCATAATGAGCCATATTTACACTTGATCTGGTAGTTGATGAGGATCTGATGGTGGTTTCTGTATTGAGAAATTATGTAATATGGATTAGTGATCTGGACAGCAGAAGCCAGCAGTGTGGTCAAGGAGATTGGAGGGAAGCAAGACATCAGGAGAAAGAAGAGAAGACCAGAGGCTGTGGCTTTAGGCCGAATGGTTGATGACCAACACCTGATCTAAGGCTGCAGCAATTGGAATCGAAATGAAGAGCATGCATTTAAGAGAAATGCACAAAGACCATGGATAAGCAAATATACCCTCCCTTCGAAGAAGTCCTAATTCTTCCAAGACATCTAAGAAGTCCTAATTCTTCCAAGAAATCTTATAACTTTGTATATATTCTAGAACCTGGCGAGGGGGCAGAGTCAGCTCCTGGAGGTAAAGACATGAAAGTGTTGGGATCCCCTTAAACTGAGCCCTCCTAGGAGATTTTAACTCCCAGGCTAAACCACACACAGCCTCCAGCATTGCCTCGAGGTTACCGTGAAGTGTTCCTGTTGGTTGCTGGATCCAGCACTTGTGCTTCGAGTAAGCTGACCTGTATTCTCTGTATTTGCCTGTCTCTCCAGTTCTCAGGGTGGAGGTTTCTCTTGTGACCTCAATACTTTGAGGCATCTGAAAAAAGTCCCTGGGTTTTAGTTTGTTCAGCTTTTTTATTGCTGTGAAGGTGGGAGATATGACTTCCAAGCTCTTTACATGGCAGGACAGACACTTGAAGTCCTGGCATCCTTTTGAAGAAAAGATTTAGAGTTGAGTGTGTTTGCTATATGTTCAGACAAATTGTTTCTCCCTTCCCCACTGTTGCTAAATGATGTCCTAGTAGCCTAGTAAAGTTTGAGACGTACCTTCCCCATGTGTTACTCTAGTGACAAGCTTTCATTTGGAGGGCAGCACTGGCTAACTGGCAGGTCTAGGAGATGCGGTCGTCTTCTAGCCCAAGAGAGCAAGAGTGTTCTTTGCAGATACTGATTTTTATTGCTCATTATGTGTGATAATAATGAATAACCAGCCTGGGATGATTTGTCTCCATATTTTGCACATATTTCATGTCCAGGGTGAAATCATGTCTGTATTTTTAAGGTTTGTAGACATAGTACTTACATTTTCTGAAACAAAAAGAGCCTTTGTATCACCTGTTCTAAATCTGGCACAGTGATTAGACTTTTAAATATGAAAAAAACATGACTCAAAGTTTTCTCACAGCTGAGCTCTGATTTAGACAAGAAAGAATGGACTAACGCAGACAATCCCTTATGCTCTTCTCTCCCATCCAGATTCCACTATTAAAAATATTTAGAAATGCTGATAAAATATAACCAAAAATATAAATCAGAGTTCAAACAAAAGATAGTGAAATCCTAGGTTCCGAAATAGAGAGGGACATCAAGCAACAGGGCTGCAGTGTTGGAGCAGTTAAGATGGTTCATTCACATCCATTCGGGGAGAGAAGTTGTGGCCTCGGGGATAAGAGAGACCTGGAGGAGGGGCTTAGTTCCCAGGACGAAGTCCCCTATACAACTTGGGACAAAGATATGAGCCCATGCCTGCACCCACGGCATCAGTGAAGCCGTAGGGCTGTGTTCTCTGCTGCATAAAATAATGTACCAAACCAGTTATAGCTCTGCTGAAATGTGCCAGGGATAAACTTCTTAGAACGCCCTCAATTAACTTCCTTTTATGAGTCCCCCATTTAAATGGCCAGATTCTTGAGGCTTGAAACCACGACATAGGTCACTCCCACTCCCTGGAACCATGTTTTCTAATCACCTTTGGCATATGAAAAAAAAGTATCTTTAAGGGCACCTGTAATAGAAGTGGTTACTATTGTCACCAGGCATGCATTAGAAATGGACAAACATGCTCTTGTTTCTCATTGACTTTGTCTTGTTAAGTTGTCAAGACAGTATATGCATCTAAAAAAGATGGGATTGTGGCTGGCTCGTGGCTCAGCAGTTAAGTTCATGTGCTTGGGTTTGCTGGCCAAATGTTCACCGGCCCAGATCCCGGGTGTGAAGGTACGCACCACTTGTCAAGCCATGCCGTGGCAGGTGTCTCACATATAGAGTAGAGGAAGATGGGCATGGATGTTAGCTCAGGGCCAGTCTTCCTCGGCAAAAAAAGGAAGATTGGTGGCAGATGTTAGCTCAGGGCTAATCTTCCTCAAGAAAACAAAACAAAAAAGTTACAAAGATGGGATTGAGAGGTGGTGAAACAGGGTGGGGAGAATGCTAAACTGAAATGAATAGCACGTAGAAATTGATTGTTTTTCAAATAAATCACGGTTTGTTACCCTGATAATCATTAGTGTATTTTAATTAATAAACATAAATACAAGCATAGACAATTTGTCTATCTTGTTGAACATTGTATAATCAGCAGGTACCTCGGTTTCTGACACATAGAAAGCCTCAACAGATTGTTTCTCAATGAATGATTTCATGCACATAACATATGTATTTTTTCTTTTCCATTATAGCAGTGAAAGTTGTAAGCTGTTTCATTGGCAGAGAAACATGAAGTGAAATAGATTGAATTACTGTTTCCACAGACATCATTTTTGCTGACCCCTCCCTTTCTCTCAGAGCCAGCCAGAAAATCTCAGATGGCTGTGTCAGGAGTGAAATCAGCCAGCCGGCCCCAAGCAATTTAAACACTTTTGCACGTTGTTGTAGGATACAGGGCATAGATGCAATGTGGTAGGGTCAAGCATGTCTTAGACAGGATCCAAAGCCTGCATGGCTTTGAAATGCAGGCATTAAGTTCTCAGATCAGGCAGGGAGCAACAATGGTTAATATCTTTTTGTTCAAGGACCACATATTTATTCAAATCCTAGCTCTTCTTACCACATTACATCAAAATGTTGGACTCTAACAATCTTAAGGTATAGTTTGCCTTAATTGATCTATCCTAAGAATTAATTTTTAGGGCCGGCTCCGTGACCGAGTGGTTAAGTTCACGTGCTCCGCTGCGGCAGCCCAGGGTTCAGATCCTGGGCGTGGACACGGCACCATTCGTCAGGCCACGTTGAGGTGGCATCCCACATCCCACAACTGGAAGGACCCGCAACTAAGATATACAACTATG